>NC_068428.1:38403239-38430739 GCF_023373465.1 Oncorhynchus keta
CTTTACTCCACTTGAACCACCTTATCACTCTACATTTGTAGTCTGGCTGATAGTGTGACTGATGTATTTTGTATCATATCTTAATTTGAGAGAGAGAGAGAGAGAGAGAGAGAGAGAGAGAGAGAGAGAGAGAGAGAGAGAGAGAGAGAGAGAGAGAGAGAGAGAGAGAGAGAGAGAGAGAGAGAGAGAGAGAGGAGAGAGAGAGAGAGAGAGAGAGAGAGAGAGAGAGAGAGAGAAAAGAGAGAAAAAGAGAGAGAGAGAGAGAGAGAGAGATGGGGAGGGTGAGAGAGAGAGAGAGAGAGAGCGAGTGAGGGGAAGATTAAAGTCAAGGTTCTGACACTCTCACTGATATCTATCATAACGTGACACCTAACCTTACTAGCCAATCATGTCAAGAGTAGTTTTCAAACGAGGTCAGTACTGTGGCTGTGTTATTCATATGCCTACAAGGTCGTCTAGAGTTTAAGAGGTTGGGAAAGTAACTGAAAGGTCGCTGGTTTGAAACCCCAAGCCGGCAAGGTGGAAGAATCTGCCGTTCAGCCCTTGAGTATGGTAATCAATCCCAAACAACAACTGCTCCCCGAGGACGTCGATTAAGGCAGCTCCCCGCACCTCTCTGATTGAGAGTGGTTGGGGAAAATGAGGAAGACACATTTAGAATGCATTCAGTTGTGCAACTGACTAGGCACCCCCTAGTCAGTCATCCAGTGAATACTAAATAAACTGTTTTTATTATTATATAACAATTATATTAGCAGGGAGTCTGTTTGAGAACAAGGTAACCCTGCAGGGAAAACCAAGAAGATGTATAACAATATAATAATAAACAGACAATACTAAAACACCACTATATTATAACACCCTTATACTATAACACCACTATATTATAACACCACTATATTATAACACCACTATACTACTATATTATAACGCCACTATATTATAACACCACTATATTATAACACCATTATTTTATAACACCACAATATTATAACACAACTATACTACTATATTATAATGCAACTATATTATAACACCACTATAGTATAACACCACTATACTATAACACCACTATATTATAACACCACTATAGTATAACACCACTATAGTATAACACCACTATATTATAACACCACTATATTATAACACCACTATATTATACCACCACTATACTACTATACTATAACATCACTATATTATAACACCACTATAGTATAACACCACTATATTATAACACCACTATATTATACCACCACTATACTACTATACTATAACATCACTATATTATAACACCACTATAGTATAACACCACTATAGTATAACACCACTATAGTATATTATAACACCACTATAGTATAACACCACTATATTATAACACCACTATACTATAACACCACTATATTATAACACCACTATAGTATAACACCACTATATTATAACACCACTATACTATAACACCACTATATTATAACACCACTATAGTATAACACCACTATACTATAACACCACTATACTATAACACCACTATATTATAACACCACTATACTACTATACTATAACACCACTATATTATAACATCACTATATTATAACACCACTATAGTATAACACCACTATATTATAACACCACTATACTACTATATAACACCACTATATTATAACATCACTATACTATAACACCACTATATTATAACACCACTATAGTATAACACCACTATATTATAACACCACTATACTATAACTATAACATCACTATATTATAACACCACTATAGTATAACACCACTATATTATAACACCACTATATTATAACACCACTATAGTATAAAACCACTATATTATAACACCACTATACTACTATACTATAACACCACTATATTATAACATCACTATATTATAACACCACTATATTAAAACACCACTATACTACTATACTATAACACCACTATATTATAACACCACTATATTATAACACCACTATATTATAACACCACTATATTATTACACCACTATACTAAACCACTATACTATTACAATAAAAGTGTTCCTGTGTTCTTCAAAAAATACTGTGTTCTTCAAAAAAAAAATGTGTCTTTTAGATTAGGGGGGTTGTCTATTATCTAAAAATGTATTTCTGGCAAATCCAAGGACAGGCACCAGGAGAGAGAACAATCATTTGTGAGAGACATGCAGTGCCTTGTAAAAGTATTCATCCCCATTGACGTTTTTCTTATTTTGTTGCTTTACGTCCTGTAATATAAATAGATTTTTATGTGGATTTCATGTAATGGACATACACAAAATCGTCCAAATTGATGAAGTGAAATTTAAAAAATGATTTGTTTCCAAAATACAAAAACGAAAAGTGGTGTGTGGATATGTATTCACCCCCTTTGCTATGGTCAGGGACAAAATCGTGGAGAAGAACAGATCAGGGCTGGGTTATAAAAAAATATCAGAAACTTTGAACATCCCACGGAGCAATATTAAATCCATTATAAAAAATTGAAAGAATATAACACCACAACAGACCTGCCAAGAGAGAGCTGCCCACCAAAATTCACGGACAAGGCAAGGAGGGCATTAATCAGAGAGTCAACACAGAGACCAAAGATAACCCGGAAGGAGCTGCAAAGCTCCTCAGGGGAGATTGGAGTATCTGTCCAAAGGACCACTTTAAGCTGTAGACTCCACAGAGCTGGGCTTTATGGAAGAGTGGCCAGACAAAAGCCATTGCTTAAAGTAAAAAAATAAGCACACGTTTGGTGTCACCAAAAGGCATGAGGGAGACTCCCCAAATATATGGAAGAAGGTACTCTGGTCAGATGAGACTAAAATTGAGCATTTAATGTCTAGCGCAAACCCAACACCTTTCATCACCCCGAGAACAGCATCCCCACAGTGACTCATGGTGGTGGCAGCATCATGCTGTGGAGATGTTTTTCATCGGCAGGGACTGGGGAACTGATCAGAATTGAAGGAATGATGGATGGCGCTAAATACAGGGAAATTCTTGACGAAAACCTGTTTCAGTCTTCCAGAGATTTCAGACTGGGACGGAAGTTCACCTTCCAGCAGGACAATGACAATAAGCATACTGCTTACACTTCAGCAACACTTCAGTGGTTTAAGGGGAAACATTTAAATGTCTTGGAATGTCTTGGAATGGCCTAGTCAAAGCCCAGACCTCAATCCAATTGAGAATCTGTAGTATGACTTAAAGATTACTGTTCACCAGCAGAACACATCCAATTTGAATGAGCTGGAGCAGTTTTACCTTGAAGAATGGGCAAAAATCCCAGTGGCTAGATGTGCCAAGCTTATAGAGACATACCCCA
Organism: Oncorhynchus keta; assembly: GCF_023373465.1. NCBI lineage: Eukaryota > Metazoa > Chordata > Actinopteri > Salmoniformes > Salmonidae > Oncorhynchus > Oncorhynchus keta. The sequence continues at coordinate 38,406,576 of NC_068428.1, forward strand.
AGAGACTTGCAGCTGCATTTGCTGCAAAAGGTGGCTCTACAAAGTATTGACTTTGGGGGGGGGGTGAATAGTTATGTACGCTCAAGCTCAGTTTTTTTTTACTTATTTCTTTCTTGCTTGCGCCACTCGGGAGCCCCTAACTGAGCTTGCCTGGTGCATGCACACATCTGCACAGATGCATAGATGCACAGTAGCACACGCAGACACGCAGACTCTGCTCAGCCTGTGAAGTCAATAGCATCATCCTCTCTCCATCTCCTTGGCTGGAGATTTGAGGATGGAGAGCTGAACCACTCCTGATTGGCTGTGATTGGAGTGCTGAAGTGATAGAGAGTTTTCTCTCTTTCTGATGGGGCCTCTTATCCCCTGCAGTCTCTCCAGAGAGCATCTCTGAGCCTGGGCGACTCATAGACAGGTCTGGCCTCTTTCCCTCTCCCTATTTCAAGGACTATACCCTACCGGAAATAGGCTCGTTGGATCTTCTGGGCCTCGGCTTGATTAATTTTCTGGGCCTCTCCCTATCCCTCTCTCTCTTTCTCTCTCTCTTTCTCTCTCTCAATCTCTCTCTTCATCTCTATCAATCTCTGTCTTCAATAACTCTCAGAAGATAGATGGATGAATTATAGGGATGAGAGGACAATCCCTCGCTCCTTCTCTCCTTGTCGGAGAGAAGGAGCGAGGGATTAGGCTTCTTTATTAATGAGTGCTGATGATGTAAAGATGAGCCTTCAAAGAACACGACAAGGACCTCTATCTTTCTCTTGGGAGATGCTCTCACTCCCTTTCCCTCCTTCACTGAGTAATCTCTCCCTCTTTATATCCCAGTTCTGGTCTCTACATCTCAGAACCCCTTGTGTTTCCCACCTTCACTGAGTAATCTCCCCCTCTATATATCCCAGTTCTGGTCTCTACATCTCTCTTATATTCCAGTTCTGGTCTCTACCTTTATTATCCCAGTTCCGGTCACAACTCTCAGGCTTGTGTTTTTTCTGAGAATTGCTGTGCGTTTTGTTGCCAACCTATTTTGCTACCTGACAACATCCCAGTTTCTTTTCTCTACCTCTCTATATATTTATTTATTTTACCTCTCTATATATTCCAGTTCTGGTCTCTATCTGGACACGATATATCCCAGTTCCGGTCTCAACAGCTCAGAACCCCTTGTAACATTAACATGATTCACTGAGTAATCTGCCCCTCTATATATCCCAGTTCTGGTCTCTACCTCTCTATATATTCCAGTTCTGGTCTCTACCTAGGCAAGGGTATATCCCAGTTAGGAAAGGATCTTGATTTCAGAACCCCTTGTGTTTCTCCTTCACAGTAACTTTGAGATATCAGTTCTGATGTATATTCCAGGGCTATATAAATAAATTTGATTTGATTTGATTTGATATATCCCAGTTCTGGTCTCTACCTCTCTATATATCCCAGTTCTGGTCTCTACCTCGCTATATATCCCAGTTCCGGTCTCTACCTCTCAGAACCCCTTGTGTTTCCCACCTTCACTGAGTAATCTCCCCCTCTATATATCCCAGTTCTGGTCTCTACCTCTCTATATATCCCAGTTCTGGTCTCTACCTCTCTATATATTCCAGTTCTGGTCTCTACCTCTCTATATATTCCAGTTCTGGTCTCTACCTCTCTATATATTCCAGTTCTGGTCTCTACCTCTCTATATATCCCAGTTCTGGTCTCTACCTCTCTATATATCCCAGTTCTGGTCTCTACCTCTCTATATATCCCAGTTCCGGTCTCTACCTCTCACGACGCCAGGACAGCGGAGTCAATCACCACCTATCCCAGTTCCGGTCCCTACCTCTCAAGGAATACCTAGGATTCTGGTCTCTACCTTCTATATATCCCAGTTCCGGTCCCAACAAGATTTAGATGCCAGTGGCTGTTCCACCTGTCTAGGTGTATGCCCAGTTTGTAAGTCTCTAAGAGCCTCTCTAAATGATCCCAGTTCTGTAAATGTAAATGTCTATATATCCCAGTTCCGATCTCTACCTCTCTATATATCCCAGTTCCGGTCTCTACCTCTCTATATATCCCAGTTCTGGTCTCTACCTCTCTATATATCCCAGTTCTGGTCTCTACCTCTCTATATATCCCAGTTCCGGTCTCTACCTCTCTATATATCCCAGTTCCGGTCTCTACCTCTCTATATATCCCAGTTCTGGTCTCTACCTCTCTATATATCCCAGTTCTGGTCTCTACATCTCTATATATCCCAGTTCCGGTCTCTACCTCTCAGAACCCCTTGTCTTTCCCTAGAAAACTAATAAAACATGCAAATGACTGAACGTTTACATTCCATTTGACATTTCAGTCATTCAGAAGACACTCTTATCCAGTGCATTCATCTTAAGATAGCTGGGTGAGACAACCACATACAGTCAATAAACATGTTCTCAATGAAGTTAGAGGAAGATAGTAGGAAAAGAGTGACTGTTATTCTGAAAAGTTCCTCTCTATCTCTCAGAACCCGTTCCCTCGCTCTATGTCTTCTTGGCTCTCTCTCCTCCTAATCTCTCCTCCTCTCTTTCATAGTCTCTCTGTCACCTCCTATCCTCTAAACAGCAGAACAAGCAACATAGGGTTAACTCGTACTGCCGAAGGAAAACAGTAGCACCTTCAAGACCAAAGGGAAGACAGAACTGGCACCATCCCAGACACCATCTTGTAAAAGAACTGAGCTATGAATCGAATAATGTGACTGACAACTGCATAATGTTCTAACGGAGTCTTTGATGTCAAGTCGGGGAAAAAAGTAGTGCTTTTCAAACACACACACACACACACACACACACACACACACACACACACACACACACACACACACACACACACACACACACACACACACACACACACACACACACACACACACACACACACACACACACACACACACACACACACACACACACACACACGTACATATACACACACACACACACACACACACACACACACACACACCCACACACACACACACACACACACACACCCACACACACACACACACACACACACACACACACACATATATACATACAAACAAAATATGCTAATTCCTCTGCATACAGGGGACATCTAGCAGTGTACGGGACATCTAGTAGAAAAGTTTGATTTCATCAGGAGGGCTGAATAAGTCCAGTTAGCTTTCTTATGAGTAGATGAATAAGTCCAGTTAGCTTTCCTATGAGTAGATGAATGAGTCCAGTTAGCTTTCTTATGAGTAGATGAATAAGTCCAGTTAGCTTTCCTATGAGTAGATGAATCCAGTTAGCTTTTCCCCAGTTAGCTTTCTTATGAGTAGATGAATAAGTCCAGTTAGCTTTCCTATGAGTAGATGAATGAGTCCAGTTAGCTTTCTTATGAGTAGATGAATAAGTCCAGTTAGCTTTCCTATGAGTAGATGAATGAGTCCAGATAACATTCCCCTGAGGATATGAATGAGTCAGATAACTTTCACCTGGAAGGAGATTAATTTGTCCAGTTAACTTATCCATGGGGGAAGGGGGATGAATGAAGCCAGATAACTTTCACCCGGGGAGATACATTTGTTCAGTTAGCTTTCACAAGGAGGGATTATTGAGTCCAGTTAGCGTTAACAATTAGAGATGAATGAGACAGATAGATTTAGAAAGGAGGGATGAATGAGTTCAGTTAGCTTTAGCAAGTAGAGATGAATGAGTCCAGTTAGATATATAGAAAGGAGGAATGAATGAGTTCAGTTAGCTTTAACAAGTAGAGATGAATGTGTCCAGTTAGCTTTAACAAGTAGAGATGAATGTGTCCAGTTAGCTTTAACAAGTAGAGATGAATGTGTCCAGTTAGCTTTAACAAGTAGGGATGAATGGGTCCAGTTAGCTTTCACCAAGAGGAATGAATGGGTCCAGTTAGCTTTCACCAAGAGGAATGAATGGGTCCAGTTAGCTTTCACCAAGAGGAATGAATGGGTCCAGTTAGCTTTCACCAAGAGGAATGAATGGGTCCAGTTAGCTTTCACCAAGAGGAATGAATGGGTCCAGTTAGCTTTCACCAAGAGGAATGAATGGGTCCAGTTAGCTTTCACCAAGAGGAATGAATGGGTCCAGTTAGCTTTCACCAAGAGGAATGAATGGGTCCAGTTAGCTTTCACCAAGAGGAATGAATGGGTCCAGTTAGCTTTCACCAAGAGGAATGAATGGGTCCAGTTAGCTTTCAAGAGGTGAATGTGTCCAGAGCTTTCACCAAGAGGAATGAATGGGTCCAGTTAGCTTTCACCAAGAGGAATGAATGTCCAGGCTTTCCAGTTAGCTTTCACCAAGAGGAATGAATGGGTCCAGTTAGCTTTCACCAAGAGGAATGAATGTCCAGTTAGTCACCAGAATTAGCTTTCACCAAGAGGAAGAGGAATCACCAAGAGGAATGGGTCCAGTTAGCTTTCACCAAGAGGAATGAATGGGTCCAGTTAGCTTTCACCAAGAGGAATGAATGGGTCCAGTTAGCTTTCACCAAGAGGAATGAATGGGTCCAGTTAGCTTTCACCAAGAGGAATGAATGGGTCCAGTTAGCTTTCACCAAGAGGAATGAATGTGTCCAGTTAGCTTTCACCAAGAGGAATGAATGTGTCCAGTTAGCTTTCACCAAGAGGAATGAATGGGTCCAGTTAGCTTTCACCAAGAGGAATGAATGGGTCCAGTTAGCTTTCACCAAGAGGAATGAATGGGTCCAGTTAGCTTTCACCAAGAGGAATGAATGAGACAGTTAGCTTTAGCAAGGGGGAATGAATGAGTCCAGATGGCGTTCACCAAGATGAGATGAATGAGTCCAGTTAGCTTTAGCAAGGTGAGATGAATGAGTCCAGTTAGCTTTAGCAAGATGAGATGAATGAGACCAGTTAGCTTTAGTAAGGAGAGATGAATGAGTCCAGTTAGCTTTAGTAAGGAGAGATGAATGAGTCCAGTTAGCTTTAGTAAGGAGAGATGAATGAGTCCAGTTAGCTTTAGTAAGGAGAGATGAATGAGTCCAGTTAGCTTTAGTAAGGAGAGATGAATGAGTCCAGTTAGCTTTAGTAAGGAGAGATGGATGAATGAATCCTGTTCAATTTCACCAAGAAGAATGAATGTGTCCAGTTAGCTTTTGCAAGGAGGGATGAATGAGTCCAGTTAGATTTCATTAGAAGATGAATGAGTCCAGTTAGATTTAGCAAGGAGGGATTAATGTGTCCAGCTAGCTTTAGCACGATGAGATGAATGAGTCCAGTTAGCTTTAGCAAGATGCGATAAATGAGTCCAGTTAGCTTTAGCAAGGAGAGATCAATGAGTCCAGTTAGCTTTAGCAAGATGAGATGAATGAGTCCAGTTAGCTTTAGCAAGGAGATATGAATGAGTCCAGTTAGCTTTAGCAAGGAGAGATGAATGAGTCCAGTTAGCTTTTTCAAGATGAGATGAATGAGTCCAATTAGCTTTAGTAAGGAGAGATGAATGAGTCCAGTTAGCTTTAGTAAGGAGAGATGAATGAGTCCAGTTAGATTTAGTAAGGAGAGATGAATGAGTCCAGTTAGCTTTAGTAAGGAGAGATGAATGAATCCTGTTCAATTTCACCAAGAGGAACGAATGTGTCCAGTTAGATTTCACCAAGAAGAATGAATGTGTCCAGTTAGCTTTTGCAAGGAGGGAAGAATGAGTCCAGTTTGCTTTTGCAAGGAGGGAAGAATGAGTCCAGTTAGCTTTTGCAAGGAGGGAAGAATGAGTCCAGTTTGCTTTTGCAAGGAGGGAAGAATGAGTCCAGTTTGCTTTTGCAAGGAGGGAAGAATGAGTCCAGTTTGCTTTAGCAAGATGAGATGAATGAGTCCAGTTAGATTTAGCAAGATGAGATGAATGAGTCTAGTTAGCTTTAGCAAGATGAGATGAATGAGTCCAGTTAGCTTTAGCAAGATGAGATGAATGAGTCCAGTTAGATTTAGTAAGGTGAGATGAATGAGTCCAGTTAGCTTTAGTAAGGAGAGATGAATGAGTCCAGTTAGCTTTAGTAAGGAGAGATGAATGAGTCCAGTTAGCTTTAGTAAGGAGAGATGAATGAGTCCAGTTAGATTTAGTAAGGAGAGATGAATGAGTACAGTTAGCTTTAGTAAGGAGAGATGAATAAGTCCAGTTAGCTTTAGTAAGGAGAGATGAATGAGTCCAGTTCGCTTTAGCAAGATGAGATGAATGAGTCCAGTTAGCTTTAGCAAGATGAGATTAATTAGTCCAGTTAGCTTTAGCAAGATGAGATGAATGAGTCCAGTTAGCTTTCAAAAGGAGAAATGAATGAGTCTCGTTAGATTTCACCAGCTTGGATGAATGAGTTCAGTTAACTTTCCCCTGAGGAGATGAATGAGTCCATTTAACTTTCCCCTGCGGAGATGAATGAGTCCAGTTAACTTTCCTCGGAGGAGATGAATGAGTCCAGTTAACTTACCCCTGGGGGAGGGAGGGATGAATGAGGACAGTTAGATTTCACAAGGAGAGATGACTGAGTCCAGTTAACTTGCCCCTGGGGGAGGGGGGATGAATGATGCCAGTTAACTTTCCCCCGAGGAGATGAGTTAGCTTTCACCAGCTTGGATGAATGAGTCCAGTTAACTTTAGCAAGGAAGGATTAATGAGTGCAGTTAACTTTCTCCCGAGGAGATACAGTGCCTTGCGAAAGTATTCGGCCCCCTTGAACTTTGCGACCTTTTGCCACATTTCAGGCTTCAAACATAACGATATAAAACTGTATTTTTTTGTGAAGAATCAACAACAAGTGGGACACAATCATGAAGTGGAACGACATTTATTGGATATTTCAAACTTTTTTAACAAATCAAAAACTGAAACATTGGGCGTGCAAAATTATTCAGCCTCTTTACTTTCAGTGCAGCAAACTCTCTCCAGAAGTTCAGTGAGGATCTCTGAATGATCCAATGTTGACCTAAATGACTAATGATGATAAATACAATCCACCTGTGTGTAATCAAGTCTCCGTATAAATGCACCTGCACTGTGATAGTCTCAGAGGTCCGTTAAAAGCGCAGAGAGCATCATGAAGAACAAGGAACACACCAGGAAGGTCCGAGATACTGTTGTGAAGAAGTTTAAAGCCGGATTTGGATACAAAAAGATTTCCCAAGCTTTAAACATCCCAAGGAGCACTGTGCAAGCGATAATATTGAAATGGAAGGAGTATCAGACCACTGCAAATCTACCAAGACCTGGCCGTCCCTCTAAACTTCCAGCTCATACAAGGAGAAGACTGATCAGAGATGCAGCCAAGAGGCCCATGATCACTCTGGATGAACTGCAGAGATCTACAGCTGAGGTGGGAGACTCTGTCCATAGGACAACAATCAGTCGTATATTGCACAAATCTGGCCTTTATGGAAGAGTGGCAAGAAGAAAGCCATTTCTTAAAGATATCCATAAAAAGTGGCGTTTAAATTTTGCCACAAGCCACCTGGGAGACACACCAAACATGTGGAAGAAGGTGCTCTGGTCAGATGAAACCAAAATTGAACTTTTTGCAACAATGCAAAACGTTAGGTTTGGCGTAAAAGCAACACAGCTCATCACCCTGAACACACCATCCCCACTGTCAAACATGGTGGTGGCAGCATCATGGTTTGGGCCTGCTTTTCTTCAGCAGGGACAGGGAAGATGGTTAAAATTGATGGGAAGATGGATGGAGCCAAATACAGGACCATTCTGGAAGAAAACCTGATGGAGTCTGCAAAAGACCTGAGACTGGGACGGAGATTTGTCTTCCAACAAGACAATGATCCAAAACATAAAGTAAAATCTACAATGGAATGGTTCAAAAATAAACATATCCAGGTGTTAGAATGGCCAAGTCAAAGTCCAGACCTGAATCGAATCGAGAATCTGTGGAAAGAACTGAAAACTTCTGTTCACAAATGCTCTCCATCCAACCTCACTGAGCTCGAGCTGTTTTGCAAGGAGGAATGGGAAGAAATTTCAGTCCCTCGATGTGCAAAACATTTTTTGATTTGTAGAAAGACATACCCTTCATGATTGTGCTTGTTATTGACTATATCAGCTGTAATCGCAGCAAAAGCACTGTAAATGAGCGCTACAAAGTATTAACTTTTAAGATGGGGCTGAATAATTACAGGTATCTTCCCCTGAGGAGGGGGATGGGGGATGAATGAGTCCAGCATCAGATAAGTTTCTGTTCTGGGCCAGTCTAAATCATAGGGATGGTTAAGTTGCATGTGGTGTGGTGGTGGAGGTGTGGTTGCGGCCCTCTTGGGTCTGGTTGTCTCCAGAAGGACATGAGGTTTCGGCTGCTCTCACACCCCCCAGGCTAACATACATACTGTATAGTAACACTGGAGAAGACACTCAACAGGGGGAGAGGAGAGGAGATGAGCAGCCATTCTTACACTTCAAGGTATGTGCAGAAAAAACACCTAGCCTTTGGAAAGAACAATTGATATCCCCTGGTTGTACTCTAAGGGCCGAATACAGTACAGTTTTAAAATGAGCTCATGCATTAATCATGACTTTGATGAGTGTGTGGGGGGTCAATCACATTTAAGAGAACATTTTGCCTAGAGTGTGCAGTGAGAAGTTGAGCGGAAGGAAATGTGCTGAATCGCTATAGTGGATCATGGGAGGTTTGTAAGCATTCAGACTGTGGTCTGATCTAGTATCCCCCTACACAACTCATAAATTAGGAAACTGTTGAGTCACAATGTATGGCTAAGTTTCCTGCTACACAACACAGAAATCAGGAAACTGTAGAGCCACAATGTCTGATCTAGTTCCCCCCTACACAACACATGAATCAGGAAACTGTAGAACCACAATGTCTGATCTAGTTCCCCCCTACACAACACATGAATCAGGAAACTGTAGTCACAATGTCTGATCTAGTTTCCCCTTACACAACACAGAAATCAGGAAACTGTAGAACCACAATGTCTGATCTAGTTCCCCCCTATACAACACATAAATCAGGATACTGTAGAGCCACAATGTCTGATCTAGTTTCCCCTTACACAACACAGAAATCAGGAAACTGTAGAACCACAATGTTTGATCTTGTTTCCCCCTACACAACACAGGAATCAGGAAACTGTAGAGCCACAATGTCTGATCTAGTTTCATGCTACACAACACAGAAATCAAGAAACTGTAGAAACACAAAGTCTGATCTAGTTTCCCTCCACACAACACAGGAATAGGGAAACTGCCACAAACTACCACAACAGAGCCACAATGACATCTCTATATTATCCCCTTTCAATGATCTGCTGGTAGGGCATATCTATCAAAACACGTGGAAAGTTTTCAGCTGTTATTTTCAGAGGGCTACAGAAGACAATAGGTTGTCTCTGCTTCTGACTACTGAGATCACTCAGAACGAGCATGGCTTCACTAATAAACCAGGAAGAAAAAGGAATGGAAAAGGAGATGGAGAAAGAAAGAAAAGAAAGAATGAAAAGAAGGGGGGCTGATGCTTCACAGAGGGTCATAACTATCCAAAATGGTCGGCTGGGTGTTTTGAAAACAGAAAACTAATAACAAGGCTGGCTGTTTCGTGGTTGCGGTGAAAGTGACTACAATACCTCATAACTGTCCTCCTCTATTCTTTGTATCAACAATGAGAGGAGTATAATTGAAAGACCTTCTCTTTGTATAAAATGTGCTGTTAGAAATGTATGCTATTCAGACACGCAAGCAACCATGTTATTTCTCCTTTCAGGAGAGACAATAATAGCAGCAATAACGGGAACAGTGTCATTGACAGTCCAGTGGAGAAAAAAACTCATCAAACCAAGGGAGGGGAAGGACAGATCAGAGAGAGAGAGATAGGGTGGATGGGAAGGAGGGAGTGCAGTGGAGGGAGATAGACAGAGAGAGATAGGGTGGATGGGAAGGAGGGAGTGCAGTGGAGGGAGATAGACAGAGAGAGATAGGGTGGAAGGGAAGGAGGGAGTGCAGTGGAGGGAGATAGACAGAGAGAGATAGGGTGGATGGGAAGGAGGGAGTGCAGTGGAGGGAGATAGACAGAGAGAGATAGGGTGGAAGGGAAGGAGGGAGTGCAGTGGAGGGAGATAGACAGAGAGAGATAGGGTGGATGGGAAGGAGGGAGTGCAGTGGAGGGAGATAGACAGAGAGAGATAGGGTGGAAGGGAAGGAGGGAGTGCAGTGGAGGGAGATAGACAGAGAGAGATAGGGTGGAAGGGAAGGAGGGAGTGCAGTGGAGGGAGATAGACAGAGAGAGATAGGGTGGATGGGAAGGAGGGAGTGCAGTGGAGGGAGATAGACAGAGAGAGATAGGGTGGATGGGAAGGAGGGAGTGCAGTGGAGGGATATAGACAGAGAGAGATAGGGTGGAAGGGAAGGAGGGAGTGCAGTGGAGGGATATAGACAGAGAGAGATAGGGTGGATGGGAAGGAGGGAGTGCAGTGGAGGGAGATAGACAGAGAGAGATAGGGTGGAAGGGAAGGAGGGAGTGCAGTGGAGGGAGATAGACAGAGAGAGATAGGGTGGAAGGGAAGGAGGGAGTGCAGTGGAGGGAGATAGACAGAGAGAGATAGGGTGGATGGGAAGGAGGGAGTGCAGTGGAGGGAGATAGACAGAGAGAGATAGGGTGGAACGGAAGGAGGGAGTGCAGTGGAGGGATATAGACAGAGAGAGATAGGGTGGATGGGAAGGAGGGAGTGCAGTGGAGGGAGATAGACAGAGAGAGATAGGGTGGAAGGGAAGGAGGGAGTGCAGTGGAGGGAGATAGACAGAGAGAGATAGGGTGGAAGGGAAGGAGGGAGTGCAGTGGAGGGAGATAGACAAGAGAGACCAGGGTGGAAGGGAAGGAGGGAGTGCAGTGGAGGGAGATAGACAGAGAGAGATAGGTGGATGGGAAGGAGGGAGTGCAGTGGAGGGATATAGACAGAGAGAGATAGGGTGGATGGGAAGGAGGGAGTGCAGTGGAGGGATATAGACAGAGAGAGATAGGGTGGAAGGGAAGGAGGGAGTGCAGTGGAGGGAGATAGACAGAGAGAGATAGGGTGGATGGGAAGGAGGGAGTGCAGTGGAGGGAGATAGACAGAGAGAGATAGGGTGGAAGGGAAGGAGGGAGTGCAGTGGAGGGAGATAGACAGAGAGAGATAGGGTGGATGGGAAGGAGGGAGTGCAGTGGAGGGAGATAGACAGAGAGAGATAGGGTGGAAGGGAAGGAGGGAGTGCAGTGGAGGGAGATAGACAGAGAGAGATAGGGTGGAAGGGAAGGAGGGAGTGCAGTGGAGGGAGATAGACAGAGAGAGATAGGGTGGATGGGAAGGAGGGAGTGCAGTGGAGGGATATAGACAGAGAGAATAGGGTGGATGGGAAGGAGGGAGTGCAGTGGAGGGATATAGACAGAGAGAGATAGGGTGGAAGGGAAGGAGGGAGTGCAGTGGAGGGATATAGACAGAGAGAGATAGGGTGGATGGGAAGGAGGGAGTGCAGTGGAGGGAGATAGACAGAGAGAGATAGGGTGGAAGGGAAGGAGGGAGTGCAGTGGAGGGAGATAGACAGGAGAGATAGGGTGGAAGGGAAGGAGGGAGTGCAGTGGAGGGAGATAGACAGAGAGAGATAGGGTGGATGGGAAGGAGGGAGTGCAGTGGAGGGAGATAGACAGAGAGAGATAGGGTGGAAGGGAAGGAGGGAGTGCAGTGGAGGGATATAGACAGAGAGAGATAGGGTGGATGGGAAGGAGGGAGTGCAGTGGAGGGAGATAGACAGAGAGAGATAAATGGAGCGAAGCAAGAGATATAGATGTAGAGAAAGAGAAGCAGAAAAAGAGTTGGAACATGGCTCCTTTATGGTGCAAATAAAAGCTCACTTAATCAAGCAGTTCAGTGACAATACGGTCCTAATCAGACACCATGGAGATGACAGTCCTGACCAGACACCATGGAGATTACAGTCCTAACCAGACACCATGGAGAATACAGTCCTAATCAGACACCATGGAGATTACAGTCCTAACCAGACACCATGGAGATTATGGTCCTAATCAGACACCATGGAGAATACGGTCCTAACCAGACACCATGGAGAATACGGTCCTAATCAGACACCATGGAGATTATGGTCCTAACCAGACACCATGGAGAATACGGTCCTAATCAGACACCATGGAGAATACGGTCCTAATCAGACACCATGGAGATTACGGTCCTAATCAGACACCATGGAGATTATGGTCCTAATCAGACACCATGGAGAATACGGTCCTAATCAGACACCATGGAGAATACGGTCCTAATCAGACACCATGGAGATTACGGTCCTAATCAGACACCATGGAGAATACGGTCCTAATCAGACACCATGGAGAATACGGTCCTAACCAGACACCATGGAGAATACGGTCCTAATCAGACACCATGGAGATTACGGTTTTAACCAGACATCATGGAGATTACAGTCCTGACCAGACACCATGGAGATTACAGTCCTGACCAGACACCATGGAGAATACAGTCCTAATCAGACACCATGGAGAATACGGTCCTAACCAGACACCATGGAGAATACAGTCCTAATCAGACACCATGGAGAATACGGTCCTAACCAGACACCATGGAGAATACGGTCCTAATCAGACACCATGGAGATTACCTTCTTAACCAGACACCATGGAGATTATGGTCCTAACCAGACACCATGGAGAATACGGTCCTAATCAGACACCATGGAGAATACGGTCCTAATCAGACACCATGGAGAATACGGTCCTAACCAGACACCATAGAGATTACAGTCCTAATCAGACACCATGGAGATTACAGTCCTAACCAGACACCATGGAGAATACGGTCCTAATCAGACACCATGGAGATTACCTTCTTAACCAGACACCATGGAGATTATGGTCCTAATCAGACACCATGGAGATTACAGTCCTAACCAGACACCATGGAGAATACGGTCCTAATCAGACACCATGGAGAATACGGTCCTAATCAGACACCATGGAGAATACGGTCCTAATCAGACACCATGGAGATTACAGTCCTAACCAGACACCATGGAGAATACGGTCCTAATCAGACACCATGGAGAATACGGTCCTAATCAGACACCATGGAGAATACGGTCCTAATCAGACACCATGGAGATTACAGTCCTAATCAGACACCATGGAGATTACAGTCCTGACCAGACACCATGGAGATTACAGTCCTAACCAGACACCATGGAGAATACGGTCCTAATCAGACACCATGGAGATTACAGTCTTAACCAGACACCATGGAGATTACAGTCCTAACCAGACACCATGGAGAATACGGTCCTAATCAGACACCATGGAGAATACAGTCCTAATCAGACACCATAGAGAATACAGTCCTAACCAGACACCATGGAGAATACGGTCCTAATCAGACACCATGGAGATTACAGTCCTAATCAGACACCATGGAGAATACAGTCCTAATCAGACACCATAGAGAATACAGTCCTAATCAGACACCATGGAGAATACAGTCCTAACCAGACACCATGGAGAATACGGTCCTAATCAGACACCATGGAGATTACAGTCCTAATCAGACACCATGGAGAATACAGTCCTAACCAGACACCATGGAGAATACGGTCCTAATCAGACACCATGGAGATTACGGTCCTAATCAGACACCATGGAGATGACAGTCCTAACCAGACACCATGGAGATTACAGTCCTAATCAGACACCATGGAGATGACAGTCCTAATCAGACACCATGGAGAATACAGTCCTGACCAGACACCATGGAGATTACAGTCATGACCAGACACCATGGAGATTACGTTCCTAATCAGACACCATAGAGAATACGGTCCTAATCAGACACCATGGAGAATACGGTCCTAATCAGACACCATGGAGAATACGGTCCTAACCAGACACCATAGAGAATACAGTCCTAACCAGACACCATGGAGATTACAGTCCTAACCAGACACCATGGAGATTACAGTCCTAACCAGACACCATGGAGATTACAGTCCTAACCAGACACCATGGAGATTACAGTCCTAACCAGACACCATGGAGATTACGGTTTTAATCAGACACCATGGAGATTACAGTCCTAACCAGACACCATGGAGATTACAGTCCTAACCAGACACCATGGAGAATACAGTCCTAACCAGACACCATGGAGATTACAGTCCTAACCAGACACCATGGAGATTACAGTCCTAACCAGACACCATGGAGATTACAGTCCTAACCAGACACCATGGAGATTACAGTCCTAACCAGACACCATGGAGATTACAGTCCTAACCAGACACCATGGAGATTACGGTTTTAATCAGACACCATGGAGATTACAGTCCTAACCAGACACCATGGAGATTACAGTCCTAACCAGACACCATGGAGATTACAGTCCTAACCAGACACCATGGAGATTACGGTTTAATCAGACACCATGGAGATTACAGTCCTAACCAGACACCATGGAGAATACGGTCCTAATCAGACACCATGGAGATTACAGTCCTGACCAGACACCATGGAGAATACGGTCCTAATCAGACACCATGGAGAATACGGTCCTAATCAGACACCATGGAGAATACGGTCCTAATCAGACACCATGGAGAATACGGTCCTAATCAGACACCATGGAGAATACGGTCCTAATCAGACACCATGGAGAATACGGTCCTAATCAGACACCATGGAGAATACGGTCCTAACCAGACACCATGGAGATTACAGTCCTAATCAGACACCATGGAGAATACAGTCCTAATCAGACACCATGGAGAATACGGTCCTAATCAGACACCATGGAGAATACGGTCCTAATCAGACACCATGGAGAATACAGTCCTAATCAGACACCATGGAGAATACGGTCCTAACCAGACACCATGGAGAATACGGTCCTAATCAGACACCATGGAGATTACGGTTTTAACCAGACACCATGGAGATGACAGTCGTGACCAGACACCATGGAGATTACGTTCCTAATCAGACACCATAGAGAATACGGTCCTAATCAGACACCATGGAGAATACGGTCCTAATCAGACACCATGGAGAATACGGTCCTAATCAGACACCATGGAGAATACGGTCCTAATCAGACACCATGGAGAATACGGTCCTAACCAGACACCATGGAGATTACGTTCCTAATCAGACACCATAGAGAATACGGTCCTAATCAGACACCATGGAGAATACGGTCCTAATCAGACACCATGGAGATTACAGTCCTGACCAGACACCATGGAGATTACAGTCATGACCAGACACCATGGAGATTACGTTCCTAATCAGACACCATAGAGAATACGGTCCTAATCAGACACCATGGAGAATACGGTCCTAATCAGACACCATGGAGAATACAGTCCTAATCAGACACCATGGAGAATACGGTCCTAACCAGACACCATGGAGATTACGTTCCTAATCAGACACCATAGAGAATACGGTCCTAATCAGACACCATGGAGAATACGGTCCTAATCAGACACCATGGAGAATACAGTCCTAACCAGACACCATGAAGAGCAAAGCAGAGTTGGTCTGAAAGAACAGAGTTGGTCTGACAGAACAGAGTTGGTCTTACAGAACAAACAGAGTTGGTCTGAAAGAAAAGAGTTGGTCTGAAAGAACAGAGTCGGTCTGAAAGAACAGAGTTGGTCTGAAAGAACAGAGTCGGTCTGAAAGAACAGAGTTGGTCTGAAAGAACAGAGTTGGTCAGAAAGAACAGAGTCGGTCTGAAAGAACAGAGTCGGTCTGAAAGAACAGAGTCGGTCTGAAAGAACAGAGTTGGTCTGAAAGAACAGAGTTGGTCTGACAGGCAGGGCTCAGACACAGAATGAGGACACAGACAGACCCAGACATACATAGGCTCAGACTAGACTGTGCACCGTGCCTTTCAACAGTCTCAAGGGGGATGCCACAAATAGGCACAGTAAGTCCCTCTCACAGACCGAATGGACTGACAATACCACTGCTATGAATGACCTCATATAGGCTACTGTGTTACAGGTGGATAGTGCCACATCTGGGTTCAAATAGTATTTGAAGAACTTTCCTGGCACAATGGAACCAGTAGAATTGTCGCAAAAGTAAATGCAGGTAAACGCTCAAAGTATGAATGATTTCAAACACTATTTGAAGCCAGGTCTTCTGCTAGTACTGCTTTAGCAAGGACACATTCTGCCACTACTGCATTAGCCAGGACACATTCTGTACTACTGCATTAGCCAGGACACATTCTGTACTACTGAATTAGCCAGGACACATTCTGTACTACTACATTAGCCAGGACACATTCTGTACTACTGTATTAGCCAGGACACATTCTGTACTACTGCATTAGCCAGGACACATTCTGTACTACTGCATTAGCCAGGACACATTCTGTACTACTGCATTAGCCAGGACACATTCTGTTCTACTGCATTAGCCAGGACACATTCTGTTCTACTGCATTAGCCAGGACACATTCTGTACTACTGCATTAGCCAGGACACATTCTGTACTACTGCATTAGCCAGGACATATTCTGTACTACTGCATTAGCCAGGACACATTCTGTACTACTGCATTAGCCAGGACACATTCTGTACTACTGCATTAACCAGATCACATTTTGTACTACTGCGTTAGCCACTACACATTCTGCCACTACTACATTAATTATTATTTATTTTTTTTAATTTTACCTTTATTTAGCCAGGCAAGTCAGTTAAGAACATATTCTTATTTTCAATGAGCCAGGACACATTCTGTACTACTGCATTAGCCAGGACACATTCTGTACTACTGCATTAGCCAGGACACATTTTGTACTACTGCGTTAGCCAGGACACATTCTGTACTACTGCATTAGCCAGGACACATTCTGCTACTACTGCATTAGCCAGGACACATTCTGTACTACTGCATTAGCCAGGACACATTCTGTACTACTGCGTTAGCCAGGACACATTCTGCCACTACTGCATTAGCCAGGACACATTCTGTACTACTGCATTAACCAGATCACATTTTGTACTACTGCGTTAGCCACTACACATTCTGCCACTACTACATTAGCCAGGACACATTCTGTACTACTGCATTAGCCAGGACACATTCTGCTACTACTGGATTAGCCAGGACACATTCTGTACTACTGCATTAGCCACTACACATTCTGCTACTACTGCATTAGCCTGGACACATTCTGTACTACTGCATTAGCCAGGACACATTCTGTACTACTGCATTAGCCAGGACACATTCTGTACTACTGCATTAGCCAGGACACATTCTGCTACTACTGGATTAGCCAGGACACATTCTCTGTGTGTGTGTGTGTTCATCTCAGCTACAGAAGTAATCACTGCATTTCCCAGAACTAACAGAAGCAGGGCAGAAAGAACCGCCGCGGAGGAGAGAGGGAGATGAGATGAGATGCAGGGGGAAAGAGAGCGAAGAAGGGAGAGAGTGAAGAAGGGAGGGAGAGAGAGAGAAAGACAGTGGGAGAGAGGGATAGGAGAGAGAGAGAGAGAGAGAGAGAGAGACAGTGGAAGACAGAGGGAGAGAGGGGAGAGGGATAGAGAGAGAGAGAGAGAGAGAGAGAGAGAGAGAGAGAGAGAGAGAGAGAGAGAGAGAGAGAGAGAGAGAGAGAGAGAGAGAGAAAGACAGAGAGAGAGAGAGGGAGAGAGAGAGAGAGAGAGACAGAGAGAGAGAGAGAGAGAGAGAGAGAGAGAGAAAGACAGAGGGAGGGAGGGATAGAGAGAGAGAGAGACAGAGGAAGACAGAGGGAGAGAGGGAGAGAGGGATAGAGAGAGAGAGAGAGAGAGAGAGAGAGAGAGAGAGAGAGAGAGAGAGAGAGAGAGAGAGAGAGAGAGAGAGAGAGAGAGAGAGAGAGAGAGAGAGGGAGAGAGGGAGAGAGAGAGAGAGAGAGAGAGAGAGAGAGAGAGAGAGAGAGAGAGAGAGAGAGAGAGAGAGAGAGAGAGAGAGAGAGAGAGAAAGACAGAGGGAGGGAGGGATAGAGAGAGAGAGAGACAGAGGAAGACAGAGGGAGAGAGGGAGAGAGGGATAGAGAGAGAGAGAGAGAGAGAGAGAGAGAGAGAGAGAGAGAGAGAGAGAGAGAGAGAGAGAGAGAGAGAGAGAGAGAGAGAGAGAGAGAGAGAGAGAGAGAGAGAGAGAGAGAGAAAGAGAAAGACAGAGAAAGACAGAGGGAGAGAGGGATAAAATCCAATGTTAGCTCATCAACAAACAAGCGACGCTATGAATATTATCATTAGCCCCTGAGGGCAACGCCATGTCTTTCTTTCTTGTCGTCTCTCTCTCACTCTGGTACTCTTCTCTTCATATCTCTCACTCTTCTTTTCTCTTCATCTCCATCTTTCATTCCAATACACTCTCTCTATAATTCCCTCTTTATTAACCTTTCTGTTAACAATCCTTCTCTCTCGCTTCTCTCTCCACCTCTCCATCTCTCTCTCCACCTCTCCATCTCTCTCTCCACCTCTCCATCTCTCTCTCCAGCTCTTCACCTCTCCACCTCTCTACCTCTCCATCTCACTCTCCTTGGCAGTTTGACTTCAAAGCCGACTCCCCGGCTGCATGGTAGCAGGCAAGCAGGCAGGATAAAAGTTAACCATATGTTGACTGTACCACATATCACATATCTCCCTGTTATGTATTCATCACTGTCAGAGCATCTCTGGAACTAGATGGGAACAAATGGAACCCTATTCCCTGTCCAGGGGCACTTAGGAAATAGGGTGCCATTTGTGAAAGGTGGAAATGTAAATGAATATTTGTGCCGTGGTAGGCAGGGACTTTAGGGAGTGACTGTAACACAGGATGGCGCTGGAAGCAACGACTCTGGCATGACATCTGACCACTGAATGTTACAGAGTAGTGACGTAGTGTGTTGAGGAAGCCTGATCAAAGAAAAACATATTTTGGGCCGCCACCATCAAACACATGTGCAAGTCAGTGATATGATCCTTGAATACACACGGGTTGGCATGTCTATTGAATGAGAGAGAGAGAGAGAGAGAGAGAGGGGAGAGAGAGAGAGAGAGAGAGAGAGAGAGAGAGAGAGAGAGAGAGAGAGAGAGAGACAGAGGGAGAGGGAGAGGGAGAGGGAGAGAGAGAGAGAGACAGAGCGAGAGACAGAGAGAGAGAGGAGAGAGAGAGAGAGAGAGAGAGAGACAGAGAGAGAGACAGAGAGAGAGAGGGAGAGAGAGAGACAGAGAGAGAGAGAGACAGAGAGAGAGAGAGAGAGAGAGAGAGAGAGAGAGAGAGAGAGAGAGAGAGAGAGAGAGATAAAGAGAAAAAGAGAGAGAGGCCCAGAAGACCCAACAAGCCTATTTCCAGAACCATAGGGAGAGGGAGAGAGGCCAGGCCTGTCTATGAGTAGTCCAGGCTGAGAGATGCTCTCTGGAGAGACTGCAGGGGATAAGAGGCCCCAGCAAAAAAGAGAAGGGCTCTCTATCAAGGGAGAAGGAGAGGTAGAAGCACAGGGAGAGAAAGCGAGAAAGCGAAAGAGAGAGAGAGATGGTTGACTAATTGAATCAGGTGTGCCAGAGCTAATAAATGTAGCTCAGGGAAAGGTTTGGAACACTGTCTGGTTGATAGAGGGGGGGAGATAGAGGGGGAGATATAGAGGGGGAGAGATAGAGGGGGGAGATAGAGGGGGAGAGATAGAGGGGGAGATAGATAGGGTGAGATGGAGGGGGTGACATAGAGGGGGTGTGTTAGAGGGTGTAGATAAATGGGGTGAGATAGAGGGGGTGAGATAGAGGGGGATACATAGAGGGAAGAGATGAATGGGATGAGATAGAGGGGGTAGATAAATGGGGTGAGATAGAGGGGGTGTAATAGAGAGTGTAGATAAATGGGGTGAGATAGAGGGGGTGTGATAGAGGGGGTAGATAAATGGGGTGAGATAGAGGGGGATACATATTTTGCTGAAGAAAATGCTGTACATACAGGAGGATAGAGATAGGGGGGCTCCATAGAGGGGACACCATATTGGGGTTGAGATGAAAGGGATGAGATAGAGGGGGTAGATAAATGGGGTGAGATAGAGGGGGTGTAATAGAGAGTGTAGATAAATGGGGTGAGCTAGAGGGGGTGTGATAGAGGGGGTAGATACATGGGGTGAGATAGAGGGGGTGTAATAGAGAGTGTAGATAAATGGGGTGAGATAGAGGGGGTGTAATAGAGAGTGTAGATAAATGGGGTGAGATAGAGGGGGTGTAATAGAGAGTGTAGATAAATGGGGTGAGATAGAGGGGGTGTAATAGAGAGTGTAGATAAATGGGGTGAGATAGAGGGGGTGTAATAGAGAGTGTAGATAAATGGGGTGAGATAGAGGGGGTGTAATAGAGAGTGTAGATAAATGGGGTGAGATAGAGGGGGTGTAATAGAGAGTGTAGATAAATGGGGTTAGATAGAGGGGGTGTAATAGAGAGTGTAGATAAATGGGGTGAGATAGAGGGGGTGTAATAGAGAGTGTAGATAAATGGGGTGAGATAGAGGGGGTGTAATAGAGAGTGTAGATAAATGGGGTGAGATAGAGGGGGATACATATTTTGCTGAAGAAAATGCTGTACAGTAGCAACATACAAAGCATAATCTGATGAGTGGTGTGTGTGTGTGTGTGTGTGTGTGTGTGTGTGTGTGTGTGTGTGTGTGTGTGTGTGTGTGTGTGTGTGTGTGTGTGTGTGTGTGTGTGTGTGTGTGTGTGTGTGTGTGCGTATGTGGCGTGCCTACGTACATGCGTGAGGGATGGAGTGGTGGATGAAAGGAAGCGAGGAGGAGAGGGGATGAGATAGATAGATGGGGCAGATGGACGAGTGGAGATCAGTGAAAGAGGATTATGCCACATTGTCAAATCATCATCTATCGCACTCATAACATCAGTCCCCACTCAGACACGGGAAAGTACTGTACACCCACAGCACCACTACATCAGGAAGTACTGTACACCCACAGCACCACTACATCAGGACGTACTGTACACCCACAGCACCACTACATCAGGACGTACTGTACACCCACAGCACCACTACATCAGGACGTACTGTACACCCACAGCACCACTACATCAGGACGTACTGTACACCCACAGCACCACTACATCAGGAAGTACTGTACACCCACAGCACCACTACATCAGGAAGTACTGTACACCCACAGCACCACTACATCAGGAAGTACTGTACACCCACAGCACCACTACATCAGGAAGTACTGTACACCCACAGCACCACTACATCAGGAAGTACTGTACACCCACAGCACCACTACATCAGGACGTACTGTACACCCACAGCACCACTACATCAGGAAGTACTGTACACCCACAGCACCACTACATCAGGAAGTACTGTACACCCACAGCACCACTACATCAGGAAGTACTGTACATCCACAGCACCACTACATCAGGAAGTACTGTACACCCACAGCACCACTACATCAGGAAGTACTGTACACCCACAGCACCACTACATCAGGAAGTACTGTACACCCACAGCACCACTACATCAGGAAGTACTGTACACCCACAGCACCACTACATCAGGACGTACTGTACACCCACAGCACCACTACATCAGGAAGTACTGTACACCCACAGCACCACTACATCAGGAAGTACTGTACACCCACAGCACCACTACATCAGGAAGTACTGTACATCCACAGCACCACTACATCAGGAAGTACTGTACACCCACAGCACCACTACATCAGGAAGTACTGTACACCCACAGCACCACTACATCAGGACGTACTGTACACCCACAGCACCACTACATCAGGAAGTACTGTACACCCACAGCACCACTACATCAGGAAGTACTGTACACCCACAGCACCACTACATCAGGAAGTACTGTACACCCACAGCACCACTACATCAGGAAGTACTGTACACCCACAGCACCACTACATCAGGACGTACTGTACACCCACAGCACCACTACATCAGGAAGTACTGTACACCCACAGCACCACTACATCAGAAAGTACTGTACACCCACAGCACCACTACATCAGGAAGTACTGTACACCCACAGCACCACTACATCAGGAAGTACTGTACTGCCTTTCGCAATATTTCAGAACACAGGTTGGAAATCAAATGGCTCCTGTTGAAAAGAGAAGTTTCTAATCTGTCTGTAAGATGCTCTGGAGTTTTTTCGCCTCCAGTTGCACAGGTGACATGCTGGTAAAAATGAGGTAAGACAGATCTCACTTTCCCTGCATTAAAATCACCAGCCAATAGAAGCAATGCCTCTGGATGTGCATGTTGTTGTTTGCTTACGGCCCAACACAGCTCATTGAGTGTGGTCTTAGTGCCAGGATAGGTTTATGGTGGTAAATGGACAGCGATGAAAAATATAGATGGAAAACTCTCTTGTTAAATTGTCTGCAGGTTATCATGAGGTATTCTAACTAAGACGAGCAAAAGCTTGAGACTTCCTTAACCCCCAGAGTCCATTCATTAAATCTAATAAACAAAATAATACACAATACCCCCCAAAAAATCTGTCAGTTTAAGCTAGAGGTTTTTGTATTGGTTGCGTCTCAATACGCCATCACATTCTGCAACTGAAAGGAGACCGAGCTGGAGGAGTTTGTCAGACCATGAGACAAGCAGAAAATCTGCCTCCTCGAAACATCGTCTGTAGCGTCCGAACGGTTTGACAAAACTATTATGATCCACTCTGTGGAAAGATGACTTTCACAAAAACAATTGTATTCTCCGTTTTGCTCTTACGACACCCACAAACGTTTTGGGACTCGTCTGAAGTCGGTACAGCCGATCTGTCAACTTCTGTCTGTAGTGTCTGAACAGCTTGGGGCTACACACTAATATGGTGAGACTCTCACGTACTGGTCCGGGGTGAGCAGTACATCCGCTGTTGCCGACTCGTTGAAGTATGACAGCACCATGGACAGCAGGGGATAATAACCCCAGTGTTAGAGAGACAGCAGTAGTTACTAACCCCAGTGTTGGAGAGACAGCAGTAGTTACTAACCCCAGTGTTAGAGAGACAGCAGTAGTTACTAACCCCAGTGTTGGAGAGACAGCAGTAGTTACTAACCCCAGTGTTAGAGAGAGACAGCAGTAGTTACTAACCCCAGTGTTAGAGAGACAGCAGTAGTTACTAACCCCAGTGTTAGAGAGACAGCAGTAGTTACTAACCCCAGTGTTAGAGAGAGACAGCAGTAGTTACTAACCCCAGTGTTAGAGAGACAGCAGGGGTTACTAACCCCAGTGTTGGAGAGACAGCAGTAGTTACTAACCCCAGTGTTAGTGAGAGACAGCAGTAGTTACTAACCCCAGTGTTGGAGAGACAGCAGGGGTTACTAACCCCAGTGTTGGAGAGACAGCAGTAGTTACTAACCCCAGTGTTAGTGAGAGACAGCAGTAGTTACAAACCCCAGTGTTAGAGAGACAGCAGTAGTTACTAACCCCGGTGTTAGTGAGAGACAGCAGTAGTTACTAACCCCAGTGTTAGAGAGAGACAGCAGTAGTTACTAACCCCAGTGTTGGAGAGACAGCAGTAGTTACTAACCCCAGTGTTAGAGAGACAGCAGTAGTTACTAACCCCAGTGTTAGAGAGAGACAGCAGTAGTTACTAACCCCAGTGTTAGAGAGACAGCAGGGGTTACTAACCCCAGTGTTAGAGAGAGACAGCAGTAGTTACTAACCCCAGTGTTAGAGAGACAGCAGGGGTTACTAACCCCAGTGTTGGAGAGACAGCAGTAGTTACTAACCCCAGTGTTAGTGAGAGACAGCAGTAGTTACTAACCCCAGTGTTAGAGAGAGACAGCAGTAGTTACTAACCCCAGTGTTAGAGAGACAGCAGGGGTTACTAACCCCAGTGTTGGAGAGACAGCAGTAGTTACTAACCCCAGTGTTAGTGAGAGACAGCAGTAGTTACTAACCCCAGTGTTAGAGAGAGACAGCAGTAGTTACAAACCCCAGTGTTAGAGAGACAGCAGTAGTTACTAACCCCGGTGTTAGTGAGAGACAGCAGTAGTTACTAACCCCAGTGTTAGAGAGAGACAGCAGTAGTTACTAACCCCAGTGTTGGAGAGACAGCAGTAGTTACTAACCCCAGTGTTGGAGAGACAGCAGTAGTTACTAA
>NC_068428.1:38435739-38443239 GCF_023373465.1 Oncorhynchus keta
CCTAATAAGGCATTTTTTTTGTTTAATTTAAGTGTAAATCTAAGTACCAACCTATATGCACAATTTATTAACAATAATGATTTATTACAACAAAATGTTGTTGTCACATGTGCTCCCTCTCTGACCTCAAGTCACCAGACTGCTCATTATGGCGCACACCAGTCACCATCGTTATGCGCACCTGCGCGTCATCAGACTGATCTGGACTCCATCACTTCCCTGATTACCTTCCCTGTATATGTCACTTCTTTTGGTTCCTTCCCCAGGTGTTATTGTTTCTGATCTGTGTTTTGTTAGTGTTTCTTGTTTTGTATTGTGTTCTGTTTATTTTATTAAAACACTCCCTGAACATGCTTCCTGACTCTCAGTGCACATTGTTACAGTTGTTTAGTAACCGAAAGGTTGCAAGTTCAAATCCCCGAGCTGACAACGTACAAAATCTGTCATTCTGAAGCAAACACATTGAGCACATATTTGGCATGTCAAGGCTTGTTGTACTAATTACATATGCCACCAACAAAGGTGATGGATAGAATATGGGATTTTAACTTTCTTAACTGGGACAGTCACGCAATACTGGAATATTCTTTGTGTTCTGGAACACAGCCCTGTTTCTTTGTGTTCTGGAACATAGCCCTGATTCTTTGTGTTCTGGAACGTAGCCCTGTTTCTTTGTGTTCTGGAACATAGCCCTGTTTCTTTGTGTTCTGGAACGTAGCCCTGTTTCTTTGTGTTCTGGAAAGTAGCCCTGTTTCTTTGTGTTCTGGAACACAGCCCTGTTTCTTTGTGTTCTGGAACGTAGCCCTGTTTCTTTGTGTTCTGGAACACAGCCCTGTTTCTTTGTGTTCTGGAACACAGCCCTGTTTCTTTGTGTTCTGGAACATAGCCCTGTTTCTTTGTGTTCTGGAACACAGCCCTGTTTCTTTGTGTTCTGGAACATAGCCCTGTTTCTTTGTGTTCTGGAACACAGCCCTGTTTCTTTGTGTTCTGGAACATAGCCCTGTTTCTTTGTGTTCTGGAACACAGCCCTGTTTCTTTGTGTTCTGGAACATAGCCCTGTTTCTTTGTGTTCTGGAACACAGCCCTGTTTCTTTGTGTTCTGGAACGTAGCCCTGTTTCTTTGTGTTCTGGAACGTAGCCCTTTTCTTTGTGTTCTGGAACGCAGCCCTGTTTCTTTGTGTTCTGGAACGTAGCCCTGTTTCTTTGTGTTCTGGAACGCAGCCCTGTTTCTTTGTGTTCTGGAACGTAGCCCTGTTTCTTTGTGTTCTGGAACGTAGCCCTGTTTCTTTGTGTTCTGGAACGCAGCCCTGTTTCTTTGTGTTCTGGAACGCAGCCCTGTTTCTTTGTGTTCTGGAACACAGCCCTGTTTCTTTGTTTTCTGGAACACAGCCCTGTTTCTTTGTGTTCTGGAACACAGCCCTGTTTCTTTGTGTTCTGGAACATAGCCCTGTTTCTTTGTGTTCTGGAACACAGCCCTGTTTCTTTGTGTTCTGGAACATAGCCCTGTTTCTTTGTGTTCTGGAACACAGCCCTGTTTCTTTGTGTTCTGGAACATAGCCCTGTTTCTTTGTGTTCTGGAACACAGCCCTGTTTCTTTGTGTTCTGGAACGTAGCCCTGTTTCTTTGTGTTCTGGAACGCAGCCCTGTTTCTTTGTGTTCTCGAACGTAGCCCTGTTCTTCATTTTTGTTCATTGATTTCACCTGTGTTGGTTTCTCACCTGGTCTCATCAGCTCCATATTTTGTTCAGTTCTTTCTGTTTGTATGGTTGTGAGGTTGCATGCCTGTGTTTGACCATTGCCTGCCTGTGTTTGACCATTGCCTACCTGTGATTGACCATTGCCTGCCTGCCTGTGTTTGACCATTGCCTGCCTGTGTTTGACCATTGCCTGCCTGTGTTTGACCATTGCCTACCTGTGATTGACCATTGCCTACCTGTGACCATTATTCCTGCCTTCTGCGAAGACTTAATAAACATCTGCTGCACTCTGCACGTGAATCTACACCATTTTCTCCCTATTCATTACAATATACTGTTTAATACAACATGTCGACTGATGAGCGCTTCTTACAGTCATCTTTTCATGTTGTTTATTAAAATACTTTTCATTCAAATAATATGGGAGGTCCAGGTAGTCACAACAATAGATGGGTGTTGGATAAATGGTGATTTTAATAATGGAGCCAATTTGGAGCGTCAGTTTTTTTGTGGGGAACGTTTTTTAGCTGAGAGGTTGGAAAGGATGTGGAGAAATGGAGTGGTGAGCACCCTGAGCGAGGAGTTTCCAACAGCTCACATACTCTGATCCGTAGCCACGTAGCCACGGCCTATTTAACTTCCGCGGGTGGGAATGAGTTGTAAAGCAAGCACCCTGAGCGAGGAGTTTCCAACCACTCACATAGTCTGATCCGTAGCCACGGCCTATTTAACTTCCGCAGTTGGGAATGAGTTGTAAAACAAGCATTATCACAGTTAAATCTTATTTTTTGCCACATATGACAAGTAACATTTAATTTGATCTGACCTATGAGTAGTCCTACACCCAGCCATTCACTTCCTGGAAAATAACTACACAATCCTTTAGCAGACCCTTTATTTCTATAAAGAGTTCACCAAGCAGGGCAAGAGAAAATAGCCATTCACCAAACACATACCCTGCATACAATAATTAGTCATTAAGACATCACAAAATGGTCGCCTGAAGTCATCAAGACGTTGGGTCATGGTCCCCTGGAGGTTTTGTCTAGTTTCTGGTTGGTCCAGGGGACATTGTGTCATGGTCCCCTGGAGGTTTTGTCTAGTTCCCGGTTGGTCCCGGGGACATTGGGTCATAGTCCCCTGGAGGTTTTGTCTAGTTCCCGGTTGGCCCCGGGGACATTGTGTCATGGTCCCCTGGAGTATCTTTCCTGGGGACATCAACCAAGGATAGTTGGGATGTTGGGTCATGTTCCCCTGAAGGCCCCCTGAACATTCTTGGGACATTGTGTCATGGTCCCCTGGAGGTTTTTGTTAAGTTCCTGATTTTTCCCAGGGAAGTCACCTGATGGTTGCAAAGAATCTGACCAGGGCATACACATCTTACTGTAGGCAAGCCCATCAAAGGCATTGGTGAACCACTGATCCAGTCATAGCTCTTGGCAATGGTAACTTCACTAGGGTAGGGGGCACTATTTTCACTTCCCGGATGAAAAGCGTGCCGAAACTAAACTGTCTGCTACTCAGGCCCAGAAGCTAGGATATGCATATAATTGGTAGATTTGGATAGAAACACTCTAAATTTTCCAAAACTGTTAAAATAATGTCTGTATAACAGACAGTATAACAGAACTGATTTTTGCAGGCGAAAACCTGAGACAAATCCATCCAGGAAGTGGGATTTGTTTATGTTTGTAGTTTTCTATTGCATGCCATGACCGTATCCATTGACTTAGGACTCAAATTGCACTTCCTATGGCTTCCACTAGATGTCAACAGTCTTTAGAAATTGTTTCAGGCTTGTATTCTGAAAAATGAGGGAGTAAGACCACTCTGAATGAGTGGACACTGCAGTGACCTACAGCTTTTTCTTGCACACGACTGAGAGTGCGCCTTTCTTGTTTACCTTTTATATTGACAACTTTATTGTCCGGTTGAAATATTATTGATTATTTCGGCTAAAAACAACCTGAGGATTGATTATAAACATTGTTTGAAATGTTTCTATGGACTTTACAGATACTATTTGGATTTTTCATCTGCCTGTTTTGACTGCGTTTCAGCGTGGAGTGTGGATTACAGAACAAACGGATGAACAAACCGGGGGGTTTTCGATATAAACAGGGATTTTATCAAACAAAACAAATATTTATTGAGTAAATGGGAGTCTTGTGAGTGCAACCATATGAAGATCATCAAAGGTAAGTGATTCATTTTATCTCTATTTCTGACTTGTGCAACTCCTCTACTTGGCTGGTAACTTTTTGGAATGATTTGTCTGCTTCTCAGATAAAGCCTTTTTGAAATCTGACACTGTGGCTGGATTAACAAGAAGTTAATCTTTAAACCGATGTATAACACTTGTGTGTTTTATGAATTTTTATAATGAGCACTTCTGTTTTTAGAATTTGCCGCTCTGCAATGTCACTGGATGTTGTCCAGGTGGGACGCTAGCACCCCCTAGTAGGTATAAGGATACCCACATAGTGCTAATCAACAGTATTTTCAACTTATACATTTGACACACTTTGACTACATTGTGTATGCTTATTCATACAGTAATTATTATTTAACATGTCCTCCCCTGGAATTTGAACTCCCAACCTCTTGGTGCAGGGCATTCTGATCTTCCTTCTATGCCACCACGTCTGTATCAATGAATGATTTCACCTGTAGGCCTATTCCTATACTGTAAAGTAAATCTCAGCTCTGTTAAAAGGAAAACAATAATATTTATTTAAGAGATTCAGGAGTAACACAAAAATATATTAATATAACCCACCAACATTAAACAACTATACAGAAAACCCAAACTCAAATTGCGGCAATCAGTAAATCATATCAATTACAATAGTCATCTTAACTTGTACCTAAAATACCAGTGCAGTTGGCATTCTTTTGCTAAGTTAAGAGATATATTATAGGTAATGAATATGTAGGAGACCCCACAAATCCAAAGTTTGTGAGATCAAATTACTTAAAATTCACCACTGATCATGTCAAATAGAAATATTGTCGTTGATTAAAGATTTTAGCTGAACCTTAAAAAAAAACATACAATATCATGACTTTACTTATAATGATTTGGGATACCTGGAACCATCACGTGACAAAAACATCCAGGGGACCATGACACAATGTCCCAAGAACATCTTAAAAACCTTCCGGGGATGTCTCCAGGATGTTTTGACCCAGGGACAGGAACTAGACAAAACCTCGAGGGACAATGACACAGTGTACCAAGATTGTTCAGAGGACCATGATACAACATCCCAAGAACATCCCATAAAGGTCCCGGAACAATCTGGGACCTATAAAAAGGTCCCCCAGAGGACGCTCCCTTGGGAATATCACGCGACATCCTAAGGACTAGAAAAATGAATGTTCTGAGAATGTCCTATAAAGGCCCTAACATGATCCTCAGCGATGTCCTGGGAACTTACAGAGTACTATATAAAGATCCCCTAGACAACATTCATATGGGACCATCACGTGACGTCCTAAGGACTGGAAAAATGAACGTTCTGAGAACGTCCTTAAAAGGTCTTGACATCCTAGGAACATACAGGTATCTTGACATTGGGATAATGTTGCGCTGAAACCCTTACGGGACCTAATGGGAACGTCACAGAATGTCCTTAGCACGTCCCTTGTTTGCTGGTTAGTGCAAATTGACTTCACCAGCCATAAACCTACAAAGCTTTTGAATGATACCAAATTATAGCAAAAACATACATAAGTAAGGGATAATCAACATGGGGCTATGCATTCTATGGAAAATAAGTATCATTATTTTCTAGAGAGGTCATAGAGTTGATTATCCCTTTTATACCATGGCTATAATATAACACATTTGCTGGTATAATTGTGTTCATTTGCCAGTTGTCACGTCCTGACGTTAGTTCCTTTTTTATGTCTCTATTTTGGTTTGGTTAGGGTGTGAGTTGGGGTGGGCATTCTATGTTTTTCATTCTATGTTTTGTTCTGTGTGTTGTATTTCTATGTGTCTGGCCTGGTATGGTTCCCAACCAGAGGCAGCTGTCAATCGTTGTCTCTGATGGAGAACCATACTTAGGTAGCCTGTTTTTGTATTCTGTACCAGACAGAACTGTTTCGGTTTCGTTCTCGTTTTCCATTCAGTGTTCAATTCATAATAAAAGATGAACACGTACCACGCTGCACCTTGGTCCTCACCTTCTTCAACCCACAATGTGACAACATCTACTGAAATAACTAGCAAGTTTACTAGATAGCTACAGTAGACGCTGTGGTAAAACGCTTGCTAGTTTAACTAACCAAACCATCAGTCCTAGCTTGCTATTAGGAAAATCGAATTCAGCAATGCCAACAATATTTTCAATTTGACTTTTGCTTTCAAAAGCAGCTCAAATAGAACATGTAAACATGTACTACAGCCTTTGAATTCTACCATGCCGATGTTTCTGTGTGTTATAGGGAAATAATTCACACTACAATCCCCTTCAAGCCTATCAGAAACGACTATTCAACAACGCCATGGTATAACAACCAACAATGTATTGACCACATACCACACTTAATGAGACACTAATCAGTGAAGCCTGAACGTATTCACTTTGTTTGTTTTTGAAATTGAAAGTCAGTGTGAACATGGATATTGTAAACCATTTAATAAAAAAGTATAACATTTCCAACTAACTGGAATAATTTATTTGATGTTTGCCTTCTGGCTGTATGTCACAACTTCTGCCGAAGTCGTTGCCTCTCCTTGTTCGGGCGGTGCTCGGCGTTCGACGTCACCGGTCTTCTCGCCATCATTGATCCTTTTTTCATTTTCCATTGGTTTTGTCTTGTCTTCCCACACACCTGTTTTCTATCCCATTCATTACCTGTTGTGTATTTAACCCTCTGTTTCCCCTCATGTCTTTGTCAGAGATTGATTTGTTGTCAGTGTAGTGTGATTGTTTGTATAGGTGCGCGTCGGGGTCCTCGTACCCATGTTTTGTTTGTACATTTATTGTTATGGAGCATACTCTTGGAACTTTATTAAAAGACTCCATATTTACACTCCATTTGACACTCCTGCGCCTGACTTCCCTGCCACCTATTACACCTATGCATGACACTGTATTTATATGAGATAGAAGATCTGTTTGATATACGGTATATTATACGGTATATTTTAAAGCAAGAAGTTGTGATCAATGAGCCAAATACATATTTTCTTATGTTTCTCATCTTTCTGTGGTTTTAGCGCTTAGAATGTACATATGTGTCTGAACTGTGCGCCAGTAGTTCAAAACAGACAGCTTGGTGCATTTAACATGTCAATTCCTTTCACAAATACAAGTAGTGATGTCAATCTCTCCTCCACTTTGAGCAAGGAGAGATTGACATGCATTTTAATGTTAGCTCTCTGTGTACAACCAAGGGCCAGCCGTGCGGCCCTGTTCTGAGATTGACTTTGGAAGACACACTAATACACAGTCCCAAACCATCAGTCCCAAACCATCAGCTGAGAGAGAGGGGGGGAGATAGAGGGAATGGGGGGGTGATGGGGAGAGAGGGGGGGGGGTTGAGGGGGCGAGAGAGGGGGAACGGGGGAGAGAGAGGGAATGGGGAGGGGGGGGGGGGGAGAGAGAGGGAATGGGGAGAGAGAGGAGGGGGAACAGGGGGAGGTGAGGGAATGGGGAGAGAGAGGAGGGGGGAACAGGGGGAGAGAGGGAATGGGGAGAGAGGGGGAATGGGGGAGAGAGGGAATGGGGAGAGAGAGGGAATGGGGAGAGAGAGGGGGAAGGGAATGGGGGAGAGAGAGAGGGGGGAGAGA
>NC_068428.1:38445739-38460739 GCF_023373465.1 Oncorhynchus keta
ACAGATGAACGTGGTAACTTCACGCATTTGGAAATTGCTCCCAAGGATGAACCAGACTTGTGGAGATCTACAATTTTTTTTTTCTGAGATCTTGGCTGATTTCTTTAGATTTTCCCAGGATGTGAAGCAAGAGGCACCGAGTTTGAACATAGGCCTTGAAATACATCCACAGGTACACCTCCAATTGACTCAAATGATGTCAATTAGCCTATCAGAAGCTTCTAAAGTCATGACATCATTTTCTAAGCTGTTTAAAGGCACAGTCAGCTTAGTGTACGTAACCTTCTGACCCACTGGAATTCTGATACAGTCAATTATAAGTTAAATAATATGTGTGGAAACAATTGTTGTAAAAATTACTTGTGTCATGCACAAAGTAGATGTCCTAACCGACTTACCAAAACTATAGTTTGTTAACAAGAAATGTGTGAAGTGGTTGAAAACCGAGTTTAAGTGACTCCAACCTAAGTGTATGTAAACTTCAGACTTCAACTGTATCTGCACTCTGTACTGTGGTGAGAACACATCAACAGATGTGAAAGGTGAAAGTGATCTAGGAGAAGATGAGAACGATGACGTGTGACAGAGAACAACCAATTAGAGAGCTAGCCACGCCCGCAGAGAAGCCAGCAGACCAGCCTACCTCAGAGTCCTAGTCAGTTGTACAACTGAATGCCTTCAACTGAAATGTGTCTCCCGCATTTAATCCAACCCCTCTGAAACAAGAGGTGCGGGGGGCTGCCAGAATCGACCTCTATGTGTTTGGCACCCGGGGGAAAACGGGGTTAATTGCCTTACTCAAGGGTAGAATGACAGATTTTCACATTGTCAACTTTGGGATTTGATCCAACAACCTTTCAGTTACTGGCCCAATGCTCTAACCACTAGGCCACCTGCTGAAGAACCTCAACTCCAGAGGACCCAACCCCCCTGTCAGCCTCCTTGATAGCCCTCCTGACAACCCCCCCACACCAACTGAGGACATACACAAACCACAGATTATACTCCTTATGGACTCAAAAGGGAAATATATACAAGGAAATACACTTTTTCCCGAACACACAGTGTCTAAACTCTGGTGTCCAAACACCCAGCGTACCCTACACCTTCTGTCTGAGGTCCAACTAGGGTCACCCAGTCACATAATAATACAGACAGGCACAAATTACCTGAAAGCACAGCAGGAAAGGGTGGCCACCCCACTCAAGAGAGTGAATGAAAAAGCCTCTTCTACTTTCCCCAACGCACAAGTGGTTATCTCCACTCTGGTTCCATGAAAATACTTCCACCCTGCTACCATACAGCGTGTAATCGCAAGTATTACCCGTGACTGTGCCTCAAAACCAAGTGTTTACCTGGCCCACCACTCCTTTATGACCAGGTCCAACTCTACAATGCAGCAGTGCCCACCACTCCTTTATGACCAGGTCCACCTCTACAATGCAGCATTGCCCACCACTCCACCCTGGACTTGAACAGCTTTTATGACCAGGTCCACCTCTACAATGCAGCAGTGCCCATCACTCCACCCTGGACTTGAACAGCCTTTATGACCAGGTCCACCTCTACAAGGCAGCAGTGCCAACCTTCGCCCGGACCCTAAAGCACATCACCGTCAACCGCAGCCCCAACAACTCACACAGGAGCAACAAATCAACAGACACCCCAGTGACACCAGCGAGACACTTTCCCAGACCTGCAGGACCCCCACCAGACCTGCATATAGAGGACCCACGCCAAGAGGACCTACATCCAGACCACAGCAACACCAGCCACATCCACACCCCCACCCCAACCAATCAACACCTCACCCAAGTCAACCATGCCCACACCCCATTTAGGCCCCCTCAGATCAGACGTATGCCCCTCCTACCCACCCTATGCCCCCCACTCCCACAAAGAGGGCCTCAACATGAAACTCACACATACGCCCAGCCGTGAGCAGGTGAACAGGCCCAACCCCAGTGCTTACACTAGCCCAAGCCAATGGAATGTACCAGATGCTCAGCAGGCTCTGCTCACACTTACACAAACCACACAACTAATAACATTAGACACTTTATGGAACACAAAGCCTCATTATCTCATCTTGGAGTGTCCAAGGCCTGAGGTCCTATTGCCTTTTTTTAACAGCAGGAACCTGGACTTCATAAAATAAATCAGAAATACACACATTGTCATCCTACAAGAAACCTGGTATAGGGGAGATTGACCCACTGGTTGCCCTCTACTGTAGGTTACAAAGTACTGGTAGTCTCATCCACCAAACTACCAGGTGTGAAACAGGAAAGGGACTCAGGGGGTATGCTAATTTGGTTTAGAGCAGACCTAACTCAAGCTATTAAATTATTCAAAAGAGGAACATTTTACAGTTGGCTAGAAATTCAAAAGGAAATTATTTCAACAGGGAGAAATGTCCTCCTGTGTGCTACCTATAGAATCGCCATACTTTAATGAAGACACTTCTCTCTCTTGGAGAGGGAAGTAAATCCTTTCCAGACCCAGGGACATGTACTAGTCTGTGACGACCTAAATGACAGAACTGGACAAGAACCTGACACCCTCAGCACACAGAGGGACAAACACCTACCTGGAGGTGAAATAATTCCCTCCCCCATATGGCCCCCTAGACACAACTACGACAACATAACCAACAAAAACGGGTCACAACTTCTGCAGCTCTGTCACACGCTGGGTATGTACATAGTCAATGGTAGGTACACCTATAGCTCTGTTACATCCTGGGTATGTACATAGTCAATGGTAGGTACACCTATAGCTCTGTTACATCCTGGGTATGTACATAGTCAATGGTAGGTACACCTATAGCTCTGTTACATCCTGGGTATGTACATAGTCAATGGTAGGTACACCTATAGCTCTGTTACATCCTGGGTATGTACATAGTCAATGGTAGGTACACCTATAGCTCTGTCACACGCTGGGTATGTACATAGTCAATGGTAGGTACACCTATAGCTCTGTTACATCCTGGGTATGTACATAGTCAATGGTAGGTACACCTATAGCTCTGTTACATCCTGGGTATGTACATAGTCAATGGTAGGTACACCTATAGCTCTGTTACATCCTGGGTATGTACATAGTCAATGGTAGGTACACCTATAGCTCTGTTACATCCTGGGTATGTACATAGTCAATGGTAGGTACACCTATAGCTCTGTTACATCCTGGGTATGTACATAGTCAATGGTAGGTACACCTATAGCTCTGTTACATCCTGGGTATGTACATAGTCAATGGTAGGTACACCTATAGCTCTGTTACATCCTGGGTATGTACATAGTCAATGGTAGGTACACCTATAGCTCTGTTACATCCTGGGTATGTACATAGTCAATGGTAGGTACACCTATAGCTCTGTTACATCCTGGGTATGTACATAGTCAATGGTAGGTACACCTATAGCTCTGTTACATCCTGGGTATGTACATAGTCAATGGTAGGTACACCTATAGCTCTGTTACATCCTGGGTATGTACATAGTCAATGGTAGGTACACCTATAGCTCTGTTACATCCTGGGTATGTACATAGTCAATGGTAGGTACACCTATAGCTCTGTTACATCCTGGGTATGTACATAGTCAATGGTAGGTACACCTATAGCTCATCTCTTGGCAGTAGTACTGTAGACTACTTTATCACTGACCTCAACCCAGAGTCTCTCAGAGCGTTCACAGTCAGTTCACTGACACCCATATCAGACCACAGCAAAATCACAGTCTACTTGAACAGAGCAATAACCAATCACGAAGCATCAAAACCAAAGGAACTGAATAATATTAAGAAATGCTATAGATGGAAGGAATGTAGTTTGTAAACCTACCAAAAAACAATTAGGCAACAACAAATTCAATCCCTTTTAGACAACTTCCTGAGTAAAACATTCCACTGTAATAGTGAAGGTGTTAACTTGGCAGTCAAAAACCTAAAAAGTATATTTGACCTCTCAGCTTCCCTATCAAATCTAAAAGTGTATATGACACATGGTTTGATGAAGAATGCAAAACCCTAAGAAAGAAATTGAGAAACCTGTCCAACCATAAACATACGGTGAATATATATGTTGAATCACAAAAACAATACAGAAATACACTACGGAAAAATAATTAACAACAAGTCAGAAATCAGCTCAATGTAATTTAAGAATCCATGGACTCTATCCACTTCTGGGAAAATTGGAAAACACTAAACAAACAACACGAAGTAGTATCGATCCAAAATGGAGATGTCTGGGTAAACCACTTCTCCAATCTGTTTGGCTCTATAACAAACAACACGAAGTAGTATCGATCCAAAATGGAGATGTCTGGGTAAACCACTTCTCCAATCTGTTTGGCTCTATAACAAACAACACGAAGTAGTATCGATCCAAAATGGAGATGTCTGGGTAAACCACTTCTCCAATCTGTTTGGCTCTATAACAAACAACACGAAGTAGTATCGATCCAAAATGGAGATGTCTGGGTAAACCACTTCTCCAATCTGTTTGGCTCTATAACAAACAACACGAAGTAGTATCGATCCAAAATGGAGATGTCTGGGTAAACCACTTCTCCAATCTGTTTGGCTCTATAACAAACAACACGAAGTAGTATCGATCCAAAATGGAGATGTCTGGGTAAACCACTTCTCCAATCTGTTTGGCTCTATAACAAACAACACGAAGTAGTATCGATCCAAAATGGAGATGTCTGGGTAAACCACTTCTCTAATCTGTTTGGCTCTATAACAAACAACACAAAGTAGTATCGATCCAAAATGGAGATGTCTGGGTAAACCACTTCTCCAATCTGTTTGGCTCTATAACAAACAACACGAAGTAGTATCGATCCGATATGGAGATGTCTGGGTAAACCACTTCTCCAATCTGTTTGGCTCTATAACAAACAACACAAAGTAGTATCGATCCAAAATGGAGATGTCTGGGTAAACCACTTCTCCAATCTGTTTGGCTCTATAACAAACAACACGAAGTAGTATCGATCCAAAATGGAGATGTCTGGGTAAACCACTTCTCCAATCTGTTTGGCTCTATAACAAACAACACGAAGTAGTATCGATCCAAAATGGAGATGTCTGGGTAAACCACTTCTCCAATCTGTTTGGCTCTATAACAAACAACACGAAGTAGTATCGATCCAAAATGGAGATGTCTGGGTAAACCACTTCTCCAATCTGTTTGGCTCTATAACAAACAACACGAAGTAGTATCGATCCAAAATGGAGATGTCTGGGTAAACCACTTCTCCAATCTGTTTGGCTCTATAACAAACAACACGAAGTAGTATCGATCCAAAATGGAGATGTCTGGGTAAACCACTTCTCTAATCTGTTTGGCTCTATAACAAACAACACAAAGTAGTATCGATCCAAAATGGAGATGTCTGGGTAAACCACTTCTCCAATCTGTTTGGCTCTATAACAAACAACACGAAGTAGTATCGATCCGATATGGAGATGTCTGGGTAAACCACTTCTCCAATCTGTTTGGCTCTATAACAAACAACACAAAGTAGTATCGATCCAAAATGGAGATGTCTGGGTAAACCACTTCTCCAATCTGTTTGGCTCTATAACAAACAACACGAAGTAGTATCGATCCAAAATGGAGATGTCTGGGTAAACCACTTCTCCAATCTGTTTGGCTCTATAACAAACAACACGAAGTAGTATCGATCCAAAATGGAGATGTCTGGGTAAACCACTTCTCCAATCTGTTTGGCTCTATAACAAACAACACGAAGTAGTATCGATCCAAAATGGAGATGTCTGGGTAAACCACTTCTCCAATCTGTTTGGCTCTATAACAAACAACACGAAGTAGTATCGATCCAAAATGGAGATGTCTGGGTAAACCACTTCTCCAATCTGTTTGGCTCTATAACAAACAACACAAAGTAGTATCGATCCAAAATGGAGATGTCTGGGTAAACCACTTCTCCAATCTGTTTGGCTCTATAACAAACAACACGAAGTAGTATCGATCCAAAATGGAGATGTCTGGGTAAACCACTTCTCCAATCTGTTTGGCTCTATAACAAACAACACGAAGTAGTATCGATCCAAAATGGAGATGTCTGGGTAAACCACTTCTCCAATCTTTTTGGCCCTATATCAAGAACAAACAGCAAAAACATATAAATGATCAAATACAAATCTTATAATCAACTATCAAAACATCTTGAAGAACGATCTGGCCTTCATGGCCATGTACTCTTATAATCCCCACCAGGCACAGCGAGAAGAGGACAGGCCACTCCTCACAGCCTAGTTCCATTCTAGGTTTCTTCCTACGTTCCTGCCTTTCTAGGGAGTTTTTCCTAGCCACCACTTTTCTACAACTGCATTGCTTGCTCTCTGGGGTTTTAGGCTGGGTTTCTGTATAAGCAATTTGTGACAACTGCTGATGTAAAAAGGGCTTTATAAAAGACTACCAGAACCCACTGGATTCTCCAATTACATGGTATCCTCAATGATAAAATATAGACCACAAATTCCAATTGGCTATACTCGACATACCGACATGCTTTGGCAATCTAAACATATGTTTCCCATGCCAATAAAGCCCCTTAAATATATATATATATATATATATATATATATATATATATATATATATATATATATATATAGAGGGAGAGAGAGAGAGAGAGAGAGAGAGAGAGAGAGAGAGAGAGAGAGAGAGAGAGAGAGAGAGAGAGAGAGAGAGAGAGAGAGAGAGAGAGAGAGAGTGGATCTAGGCAGGAAGATAAAAGATCACTGAATGAATTGCCACTCTGTGTAATGGGAAAAGGGGCCAGTCAGAAAGCAGGTCACTTGAGTTGTAGAGGATGTTCTTGAGTGGCTTTGCCCTCGGGCTCACAAAGCAGGCAGGCTCCTTCTCTCTCACAGTCCATAATATTAGCTTTAAACACACACGCGTGTGCACATGCACAAAGACAACTATTTGCACACACACACACACACACACACACACACACACACACACACACACACACACACACACACACACACACACACACACACACACACACACACACACACACACACACACACACACACACACACACACACACACAATGAAGGCAGGCGATGCACGTCACTGCATATTGCTTGTATAATGATGTTCTTTGCAGGGAAAGTATTAGTGGTGATTATGTAGGAATAAAGGAGACTATCTACTTGCATTGACTTGTTCCTATAGTCCTGACATGCTAACTTGGGAGTGCTGTTGATGAGAGAGAGGCAGTTATCACAATTCTAATCTATTCCACTTGGGAGTGCTGTTGATGAGAGAGGGGCAGTTATCTCAATTCTAATCTATTCCACTTGGGAGTGCTGTTGATGAGAGAGAGGTAGCTATCACAATTCTAATCTATTCCACTTGGGAGTGCTCTTTGATGAGAGAGGGGCAGTTATCACAATTCTAATCTATTCCACTTGGGAGTGCTGTTGATGAGAGAGAGGCAGTTATCACAATTCTAATCTATTCCACTTGGGAGTGCTGTTGATGAGAGAGGGGCAGTTATCTCAATTCTAATCTATTCCACTTGGGAGTGCTGTTGATGAGAGAGAGGTAGCTATCACAATTCTAATCTATTCCACTTGGAAGTCTTGTGGGTGAGAGAGATGTAGCTATCACAATGCAAATCTATTCCACTTGGGAGTGCTGTTGATGAGGGAGAGGTAGCGATCACAATGCCAATCTATTCCACTTGGGAGTGCTGTGTGTGAGAGGTAGCTATCACAATTCTAATCTAATCCACTTGGGTGTGCTGTGGATGAGAGAGAGGTAGCTATCACCATGCTAATCTATTCCACTTGCTCTTTCACCTCTTCAACCCTCTTTCTGTCCCGTCCTTCCTTGTTTGCAAACCCCACCTCCCTCCCTCTCTCTCCCCCTCTGTCCTTTTCTCTGACCTGTGTAATCCCACTGTTGTTCCTGTTCCTGTGGCTGAACAGTATGCTCCAGTGTCTCATCATCATGTAGCCCCAAAAAGAAACAAAACCATCATCCTTCATCGTCCCACCATCATCCTTCATCGTCCCAGCATTGTCCAGAAGCACTCTTCACCCCCCCCACCCCCCACCCACCCCCCACCCCTCATTTCGTTACTTCCTTTTGGTCTTTCTTTGGCCTCCTTTACTCCCTGCATCCACCTCTCTCTTCCTCTCTCCTTCTCATTCTCTTTATGCGCTCTCTCTCCCTCTCTCCCTCTCCCCTCCTCTATATTCCCCCCTCTTCCAACCTTTCCTACCCAGCCAGTGGAACAATCAGAGAGTGAAGCGAAGGACCAAGAAAAGGAAGACGGTTGCATGCTTCATTTAATGACATTAATTAAATCTGTCCTGTCTTCTGGTAATGAGCCAGATCAGACAGGGGCCAGATACAGCGTCTGGTGAGCAAGAGGAGCAACTCATCGTTAATGTCACTAACACAGCTTCCTACAGCTCTGACACCACCACCAGTTCGGCTTCATTTAACACCGTTCCTTCACGAGCCAAAGTGCTTAGACTCACTCACCTGGATACCATTTCTTCTTCTCTCTGAACTGCTTTCAAGGAAGGAATGTCTGGACTTAAGTGATAACCTGAGAAACAGCCGCAATACCATAGAGAACAGTTCTATCTCTTAGGGTCATAATGTAACTACAGAACATTATGTTATAGTTTACTGAATTATATCTACTAATACTGCACGCTTTGGCTCTTCAGTCTTAACCTGCAGTATTGTCGCGCCCTGACCATAGAGAGCCAGTGTTTCTCTATGGTGTAGTAAGTCAGGGCGTGACTAGGGGGTGATCTAGTATTTCTATGTCTATGTTGTGTTCTAGTTTATTTTTCTATGTTGGTGTTTTGTATGATTCCCAATTAGAGGCAGCTGGTAATCATTGTCTCTAATTAGGGATCATATTTAAGTAGTTATTTTTCCCACCTGAGTTTGTGGGATCTTGTTTATGTGTAGTTGCCTGGGAACACTCCATTGTTGGCACGTTTCGGTCATTCTGTATTGTTTTTGTGCTTTTCAGTTAATAAACATGTGGAAACCATATCACGCTGCACTGTGGTTAGGCAAATTCTTACGACGATCGTGACAAGTATGTACAATGAAAAGCACAATGCACATTTTCAAGCTCGTCTCAACTGGCAGACAAGCTGCCAATCACAACCTGCCAGACATGTTGAAAACATGTCTACCCTTCCTGAGTCATCAGCGTCAGGGTCACTGACACACACACACACACACACACACACACACACACACACACACACACACACACACACACACACACACACACACACACACACACACACACACACACACACACGCTGAGCCATCTGTCATAGTCAGGGTCGAATGACAGATCCTCATTAGTCTGTCATTACTCTTATGAGGGATACACAGGTTACCAGGGTTGTGCAGTGACACTGAGGGGACAGCACAGACACAAGGGGACAGCAGGCTTACGCTAAGAAAAACGCTAAGAAAAGATATGGCCACATCTGGTATCGAGCTGGGTCTACTTAAAAGGCCCAGTGCAGTCAAAATGTGATTTCCCTGTATTTTATATATATATTTACACACTTTGAGATTGGATTCATACTGTGAAATTGTGAAACTGATGATACTTCCCTTTTAGTGTACGAGATTTTTTTAGCAACCAAAAAAGTGTAAAACTAATCAAAATATATGTTGTATTTATATTCTTCAAAGTAGCTACCTTTGCTTTGCACACTCTTGGCATTCTCTCAACAAGCTTCATGAGTCTTGAAGTCTTGAAATAGTTCTCACATATGCTGAGCACTTGTTGGCTGCTTTTCCTTCACTCTGTGGTCCAACTCAACCCAAACTATCTCAATTGGGTTGATGTCAGGTGATTGTGCAGGCCAGGTCATCTGATGCAGTACTCCATCACTCTCCTTGGTCAAATAGCCCTTACACAGCCTGGAGGTGTGTTGGGTCATTGTCCTGTGGAAAAACAAATGATAGTCCCACTAAGCGCAACCCACATCGGATGGCGTATCGCTGCAGAGTACTGTGATAACCATACTGGTTAAGTGTGCCTTGAATTCTAAATAAATCACAGACAGTGTCACCAGAAGCACCATCACACCTCCTCCTCCATGCTTCACGGTGGGAACCACACATGCGGAGATCATCCGTTCACCTACTCTGCGTCTCACAAATACACAGTGGTTGGAACCAAAAATCTCAAATTTGGACTCATCAGAACAAAGGACAGATTTACACTGGTCTAATGCCCATTGCTCATATTTCTTGGCCCCAAGCAGGTCTCTTATTCTTATTGGTGTCCTTTTAGTAGTGGTTTCTTTGCAGCAATTCAACCATGATGGCCTGATTCACGCAGTCTTCTCTGCACAGTTGATTTTGAGATGTGTCTGTTACTTGAACTCTGTGAAGCATATATTTAGGCTGCAATCTGAGGTGCAGTTAACTCTAATGAACCTTTCCTCTGCAGCAGAGGTAACTCTGGGTCTTCTTTTCCAGTGCTGGTCCTCATGAGAGCCAGTTTCATCATAGCGCTTGATGGTTTTTGCGAATGCATTTGGAGATACTTTCAGGAGTGACTGACCTTCAGGTCAAAGCTGTTGTTGCCATAATATGGACATGGTCTTTTAGCAAACAGGGCTGCCTTCTGAATACCACCCCTACCTTGTCACCACACAACTGATTGGCTCAAAGGCATTCAGAGGGAAAGAAAATGCACACCTGTTAATTGAAATGCATTCCAGGTGACTACCTCATGAAGCAAGTTGAGAGAATGCCAAGAGTGTGCAAAACGTTCATCAAGGCAAAGGGTAGCTACTTTGAATAAATTAACACATATTTTGATTTGTTTACCACTTTTTGGTT
Source organism: Oncorhynchus keta (assembly GCF_023373465.1). Lineage (NCBI taxonomy): Eukaryota > Metazoa > Chordata > Actinopteri > Salmoniformes > Salmonidae > Oncorhynchus > Oncorhynchus keta. The sequence goes on from NC_068428.1 coordinate 38,456,642, forward strand.
ACTACATGATTCCATATATGTTATTTCATAGTTTTGATGTCTTCACTATTATTATACCATGTAGAAAATAGTCCAAATAAAGAGGCCCTTTACTCAGACCACACCCAGACAGTCCCAGCAAAATGATTGCATAAGAAATATCTATTTGCTAAAATAGCCTCTAGTCTCCTGGATGAGGAGGAGTGTTGCCTGGGTAAACAGCCTCTAGTCAGGTGGCTGAGAAGTGGTGAAGCCTGGGTAAATAGGCTCTAGTCCCCTGGCTAAGGAGGAGTGTAGCCTGGGTAAATAGCCTCTAGTCCCCTGGCTAAGGAGGAGTGTAGCCTGGGTAAATAGCCTCTAGTCCCCTGGCTAAGGAGGAGTGTAGCCTGGGTAAATAGCCTCTAGTCCCCTGGCTAAGGAGGAGTGTAGCCTGGGTAAACAGCCTCTAGTCTTCTGGAGGGTATCCTGAGGCCTGACTGCATGAGTAAAGCTGTGGAGTAGTTCAGCCTTGTTAGATTACTAGCCCTAGAGTAGCTAAGGGGTAGTTTACTCTTAGTGAAGAGGCCTGAAGCCTGGCTTGCATGTCCCTAGACTAGCTGAGGAGGAGTGTCCTTGGTGAAAGGCCTAAGGAGTGTATCCTGGCCCAGCTTCTGCATGGCTAATGCAGCAGTTAATGAAGAGCAGGGATTGACAGAACAGGCAGGAATTATTATCCTCAACTCGGACTGACCACCCTCTCTCTTTCAATTCTCCCTCTCTCCCTCACTCAGGAACCTCTCTCTCTACTCCTACTCTGCTCCAGCCTCTCTCTTTCAATTCCCCCTCTCTCCCTCACTCAGGAAACTCTCTCCCTCCCCCAGGAACCTCTCTCTCTCTCTCTCCTCCCACTCTGCTCCAGCCTCTCTCATAAGCCGCTTTAGGAAAGTAATCAGAACAAAAACACAATCCAGAAAGAGAGGAGAAGAGAGGAGGAGAGAAGAGAAGAGACGAAAGGAGGAGAGGAGGAGTAGAGAAGAAAGAGGTGGAGAGAAGAGATGAAAGGAGGATAGAAGAGGAGAGAAGAGCTTTAGAGAGGAGGAGAGAAGAGAAGAGACGAAAGGAGGAGAGGAGGAGTAGAGAAGAGAGAAGAGGAGAGAAGAGATGAAAGGAGGATAGAAGAGGTGTAGAGAGGAGCAGAGAGGAGGAAAAGAGGAGGATGGAGGACAGGAAAAGAGAGGAGGAAAGAGGAGGAGAGAGGAGGAGAGAAGAGGAGAGAAGAGGAGGAGAAGAAAGGGGGATGAGGAGAGAGGAGAAGAGAGTAAGAGGACAGAGGAGGATAGAGGAGGAGAGGGGATGAGAGAGGAGGAGAGCGGAGTAGAGAAGAGGAGAGAGGAGGAGAGAGGAGGAGAGAGGAGTAGAGAAGAGGAGAGGAGAATAGAGGAGGATAGAAGAGGAGGAGAGAGGAGGAGAGGAGGAGAGAGGAGGTAAGGAGAAGAGAGGAGGAGAGGAGAGGAAAAGAGAAGAGGAGGAGAGAGGAGAGGAGAAGAGAAGAGAAGAGGAGAGGAGGAGAGAGGAGGGGAGAAGGGAAGAGAGAAACACTGCTACGCTGCACCAACCGATGCCCCAAAATCTCCTGCTTCTTGCCTGGCGCTGGCTTTGTAGCTCTATGTGTCATAACATTGTAAATGCATTAGGTTGTGTAGAGATTGAACAAGCCCAGAGGTCAGAAGCAGTGTGTGACAGGTTTTAATTGACCCAGGGTGTTGTTGGAGAAGTGATTATGTTCAGGGCAGCATGGCGGGACAGTGGCAGAGACACAAAACACAGGAACAAAACAATGACAGAGGTCACCTTGATGAAGCCAGCTTCCTGCCTGCTGAACACAGAAAGTGAATCACTCAATTCCAGCCAGCCAAATGGTACCCTATTCCCTATGTAGTACACTAATCTGGGTCTGGTCATCGCTCTTTGCTGCTCTCTCTCTTTCCCTGCACTGTATCTCTGCATCCCAAATGACACCACAGTCCTTATATATCTCTGGTCAAACGTAGTGCACTTCATAGGGAATAGGGTGTCGCTTAGAAACATAGCGATACAGGAAAAGATTCAGAACAGGCTGTCATGTGGGATGTGGCCCTCACAGAGACACAGGGCAGAGGGAAAGAGTGAGAGAGAGGAGAAAGGACAGTCATATAGTTCCCACCATGTCTTTGAGCAAGCAGATAAGCTATTCGTTTTAAAATAAGCTCTTCTTCTTCTTCTCCCAGGCAGTGCAGTGGCATGTAGGCCAATGTATATAAAGCTCACTCACCCTCTGGTTATGCACTGTACCAACCTCTATCGGCAGGTCATACTAGTTAAAAATGAGTGTGTGCGTGCGTGTGCATGTGCCTGTGTGTGTTTGTGTCTGTGTGTATCTGTGTGCGTGTATGTGTGTGTGTGTGTGTGTGTGTGTGTGTGTGTGTGTGTGTGTGTGTGTGTGTGTGTGTGTGTGTGTGTGTGTGTGTGTGTGTGTGTGTGTGTGTGTGTGTGTGTGTGTGTGTGTGTGTGTGTGTGTGTCTTTCCAAACACTCCAACACACAATGTTTGCCGTGATCCTGCTCATTGCATAAAACCCACACATCTCATCTAATAGAAGAATCCTTTCCTATTTATAGAGGGACTGGTAAAACACGCAAGCAGCAACCATGGGATGGACACACACACACACACAAAGACAACATAACACACAAGCACACACAGACACACACAAGTAGTTAGATTGTGATCTCTACATAGTGTGTCTCTAAAGGCCCTGACCTTCATTCTAGTGAATACAATACAATCCTGTTTAATTTGCCCCCTGCTGTTAATTCCATGGCTGGTGGCTGTGGAAGGTTATTACAGGGATGTGGTGGTGACTGATATAAGTTACAGACCTATTACAGACATCTATCTCCCCAAGCCTGCCTTTCTAAGGTCTTCGAAAGGCAAATTAACAAACAAGATCACCGACCATTTCGAATCCCACCGTACCTACTCCGCTATGCAATCTGGTTTCAGAGCTGGTCATGGGTGCACCTCAGCCACGCTTAAGGTCCTAAACAATATCATAACCGCCAACCACCACATTCTTATCGGCAGACTCAACAGTCTTGGTTTCTCAATTTACTGCCTCGCCTGGTTCACCAACGACTTCTCAGACAGAGCTCAGTGTGTAAAATCGGAGAGCCTGTTGTCCGGACCTCTGGCAGTCTCTATGGGGGTGCCACAGGGTTCAATTCTCGGGCAGACTCCCTTCTCTGTATACATCAATGATTTCGCTCTTGCTGCTGGTAATTCTCTGATCCACCTCTACTCAGACGACACCATTCTGTATACTTCTGGCCCTTCTTTGGACGCTGTGTTAACTAACCTCCAGATGAGCTTCAATGCCATACAACTCTCCTTCCGTAGCCTCCAACTGCTCTTAAATGCAAGTAAAACTAAATGCACGCTCTTTAACTGATCGCTGCCCGCAACCGCCCGCACGTCCAGCATTACTACTCTGGATGGTTCTCCCTTAAAATATGTGGACAACTACAAATACCTAGGTGTCTCACATTAAGCATATCCAATCCGAAATTAAATCTAGAATCAGCTTCCTATTTTGCAACAAAGCCTCCTTCACTCACGCTGCCAACATACCCTCGTAAAACTGACTATCCTACCGATCCTCAATTTCGGCGATGTCATTTACAAAAAAGCCTCCAACACTCTACTCAGCATATTGGATGCAGTCTATCACAGTGCCATCCGTTTTGTCACCAAAGCCCCATATACTACCCACCACTGCGACCTGTACGCTCTCGTTTGCTGGCCCCCGTTGGGGCGGCAGGGTAGCCTAGTGGTTAGAGCGTTGGACTAGTAACCGAAAGGTTCGAATCCCCGACCTGACAAGGTACAAATCTGTCATTCTGCCCCTGAACAGGCAGTTAACCCACTGTTCATAGGCCGTTATTGAAAATAAGAATTTGTTCTTAACTGACTTGCATAGTAAAATAAAGGTAAAATAAAATACTCATCGTCAAACCCACTGGCTCCAGGTCATCTATACGTCTTTGCTAGGTAAAGCCCCGCCTTAACTCAGCTCACTGGTCACCATAGCAGCACGCTCTCCAG
>NC_068428.1:38468239-38675739 GCF_023373465.1 Oncorhynchus keta
TGAAGCAGGCATAAACTGCTGTGATACAGTAATATTAGCTGCTACTGAAGCAGGCATAAACTGCTGTGATACAGTAATATTAGCTGCTACTGAAGCAGGCATCAACTGCTGTGATACAGTAATATTAGCTGCTACTGAAGCAGGCATAAACTGCTGTGATACAGTAATATTAGCTGCTACTGAAGCAGGCATAAACTGCTGTGATACAGTAATATTAGCTGCTACTGAAGCAGGCATCAACTGCTGTGATACAGTAATATTAGCTGCTACTGAAGCAGGCATAAACTGCTGTGATACAGTAATATTAGCTGCTACTGAAGCAGGCATCAACTGCTGTGATACGGTAATATTAGCTGCTACTGAAGCAAGCATAAACTGCTGTGATACAGTAATATTAGCTGCTACTGAAGCAGGCATCAACTGCTGTGATACAGTAATATTAGCTGCTACTGAAGCAGGCATAAACTGCTGTGATACAGTAATATTAGCTACTGAAGCAGGCATCAAATTCAATTGTATTTGTCACATGCGCCGAATACAACAGGTTACCTTACAATACCTTAACCAACCAATGCAGTTTTAAGAAAATACCTACAATTTTACAAAAGTAAGAGATAAGACTAACAAATAATTAAAAAGCATCAGTAAATAACAATAACGGGCTATGTACTGTATATATAGGGGGTATGGTAGAGAGTCAATGTGTGGGGGCACCAGTGTCGAGGTAATTGAGGTAATATGTTCATGTAGGTAGAGTTATTAAAGTGACTATGCATAGATCAACCTCTGTGATACAGTAATATTGTGATTTAAAAAACCTATGAATGAAATGACTAAAAAAGGAGACAGACAGTAGACCGAGATACACATCCCGGCGCACACCAATGTTATTTCCTTATTTTCTCAGCCAGCGAGGAGCCAGCTACTCTGCACAGACGGCTGCACACCCTGTCTGGTGTTCATAGTGATCAGCAGTTGATTATTTTCCCTGAGTCGGCGCACTTTGAGCACAACCACGTCGGATGGGCTCTATTTGCATGTCATCTACATAATGGCTCAGCTAGTGCAAGGGCATTTGCATGCTATGTGGAATGTTCCATTTCTCACTTAAGCCGGGGGTGTGGTATGTGGATTCCAGGGGTGCACAGTTAGTTAGTTGGTCAGTTGGTTAGTTGGTTAGTTACACTGTTTTTGCTCATCTCTCACTGGCGTTATGCATGGCTGTATAATTTAGAATGTAGGGTGGAATGTTTAAATATTCTGTATGAATAGGCTTGCCAATATCAAATGCGTGAACCACTGCATCAATACTTTCAATATTTATGTTTGTACTTGCTATGATACAGTATACTTACACTAAGTAATATATATATTTTTTAATAACTCTTCCTGATTGTTAAATCATACCCTCTATGTGAGAAAGAGACTAGCATAGCATGCTGGGAAAGGGTCATACAAGAGGCTTCAAAGGATAGAAAACCCCAGGACATGCCTGGTGCCCATATTGATGAGGTATGTCTCGCAGAGAGTCAAATGGAGACAAATGGATTTGGTTCAGTCAGTTCAGTCTGTCATCTCGATGAGCCCTTCCCAGCTAGCTAGTTCAGTCAGTCATCCTGATGAGCCCTTCACACCTAGCTAGTTTAGTCAGTTGTCCTGATGAGCCCTTCACAGCTAGCTAGTTCAGTCAGTCATCGTGATGAGCCCTTCACACCTAGCTAGTTTAGTCAGTCATCCTGATGAGCCCTTCCCAGCTAGCTAGTTCAGTCAGTCATCCTGATGAGCCCTTCACACCTAGCTAGTTTAGTCAGTTGTCCTGATGAGCCCTTCACAGCTAGCTAGTTCAGTCAGTCATCCTGATGAGCCCTTCACACCTAGCTAGTTCAGTCAGTCATCCTGATGAGCCCTTCACACCTAGCTAGTTCAGTCAGTCATCCTGATGAGCCCTTCACAGCTAGCTAGTTCAGTCAGTCATCCTGATGAGCCCTTCACACCTAGCTAGTTTAGTCAGTTGTCCTGATGAGCCCTTCACAGCTAGTTAGTTTAGTCAGTCGTTCTGATAAGCCCTTCACAGCTAGCTAGTTTAGTCAGTTGTCCTGATGAGCCCTTCACAGCTAGTTAGTTTAGTCAGTCGTTCTGATAAGCCCTTCACAGCTAGCTAGTTTAGTCAGTTGTCCCGATGAGCCCTTCACAGCTAGCTAGTTTAGTCAGTTGTCCTGATGAGCCTTTCACAGCTAGTTAGTTTAGTCAGTTGTCCTGATGAGCCCTTCACAGCTAGCTAGTTTAGTCAGTTGTCCTGATGAGCCCTTCACGCCTAACTAGTTTAGTCAGTCATCCTGATGAGCCCTTCACAGCTAGCTAGTTTAGTCAGTCATCCTGGTGAGCCCTTCGCAGCTAGCTAGGTTAGTCAGTTGTCCTGATGAGCCCTTCACAGCTAGTTAGTTTAGTCAGTTATCCTGATGAGCCTTTCACAGCTAGTTAGTTTAGTCAGTTGTCCTGATGAGCCCTTCACAGCTAGTTAGTTTAGTCAGTTGTCTTGATGAGCCCTTCACAGCCAGTTAGTTTAGTCAGTTGTCCTGATGAGCCCTTCACAGCTAGTTAGTTTAGTCAGTTGGCTGATGAGCCCAACAGCTAGCGTAGTTCAGTTAAAACTTGTAAAATAAAGCCCTTGTGTTTACTTAGATAGTCAGTCATCCTGTGAGTATTTGTCCCATCTGGAATCTGGATTCAGTCAGTCATGCCCATTAGCTAATGTAACACCTAGCTAGGTCAGTGAATGATCAGCTGGAGTTGTAGTCAGTCATGATGAGTTCTTCCCTCTGAGCAGCAGTTGCTTCACCAGGCAGCTGTATCATATGTCGCTGGTGGTAGCTAACGTGGCCAACTTGTTCCATCCAACTTGATTTCTAGTAGGATAGAGGCCTACACGAGAAAAAACGTGTTATATTGGTAGAACCATCTGGATGTCACATACAGTCTTCTGCTTCTCAGTTTTTTTTTTTTTTTTTTTTTCACCTTTATTTAACCAGGTAGGCTAGTTGAGATGGGGAGAGTTTGTGCTGCAAGCCAGCAACAGAGCACAATGTCCTTCGGTCCCAATTCAAGCTTGCCAGTTTAGCCCTGCTGTCCTGCAGTGACTTAGGGGAAAGGAGCTAGATAGTGTAGTCAATATCAGGTCTGTAAGGACAGGGATGTAGCTAGATAGTTTAGTCAATATCAGGTCTGTAAGGACAGGGATGTAGCTAGTTAGTTTAGTCAGTTATCAGGTCTGACAGGGATGAGCTAGGTAGTGTAGTTTATCAGGTCTGTAAGGACAGGGATGTAGCTAGATAGTGTCCAATGATCAGGTCTGTAAGGACAGGGATGTAGCTAGATAGTGTAGCCAATATCAGGTCTGTAAGGACAGGGATGTAGTTAAAAGTGTAGCCAATCTTAGGTCTGTAGATGGACAGGGATGTAGCTAGATAGTTTGTCAATATCAGGTCTGGATGTCACCGTGACATGGGATGTAGCTAGAATGTAGTCAATATCAGGTCTGTAATGACAGGGATGTGCTAGATAGTGTAGTCTTCAGGTCTGTAAGCAGCAGGGATTCACCAGGTAGCTGTATCATATGTCAGGTCTGTAAGGACAGGGATGTTCCAGACAATGTAGTCAATATCAGGTCTGTAAGGACAGGGATATTGCTAGAACCATAGTGTCAGTCATTTTTTATTTCAGGTCTTTATTTAGGACCAGGGAGGCTAGATAATGAGATGTCAGGTCTGTAAGGACAGTGATGTAGCTAGACAATGTAGCCAATATCAGGTCTGTAAGGACAGGGATGTAGCTAGATAGTGTAGTCAATATCAGGTCTGTAAGGACAGGGATGTAGCTAGATAGTTTAGTCAATATCAGGACTGTAAGGACAGGGATGTAGCTAGATAGTTTAGTCAATATCAGGTCTGTAAGGACAGGGATGTAGCTAGATAGTGTAGTCAATATCAGGTCTGTAAGGACAGGGATGTAGCTAGATAGTTTAGTCAATATCAGGTCTGTAAGGACAGGGATGTAGCTAGATAGTGTATTCAATATCAGGTCTGTAAGGACAGGGATGTAGCTAGATAGTTTAGTCAATATCAGGTCTGTAAGGACAGGGATGTAGCTAGATAGTTTAGTCAATATCAGGTCTGTAAGGACAGGGATGTAGCTAGATAGTGTAGTCAATATCAGGTCTGTAAGGACAGGGATGTAGCTAGATAGTTTAGTCAATATCAGGTCTGTAAGGACAGGGATGTAGCTAGATAGTGTACATTTGTTGCATTTGTAGTACCATAAAAACGGAATGATTCAAGTCCCAACTTCAACGGACATGTTGCAAATTCTTGCTGAAGTTTCTAGCCACAAGCATAAACTACATAGCTGTGGAGGGCTCATCAGGATGACTCACTGAACTGACTGAACCCAATCAAATCTGTTTGTCCCCACTCAACTCTCGTTGCGTGACATATACCATCAACTTTGGGCACCCAGACTGTCCGTATAGCCTGTCCCTAACCATAGGAGCAAGGCAGGAAGTAATCTGTGCTGTGATTTGCTTATTCAACTGAACTGACAATACAAAAGAGCCACATCAGTTAACATCTTTGAATTAACATTCTACATTATCATTATAGCATCACAAAACCAGGCAGCCATTGCAAGCATACCCATGAGTGTACATAGATAGAACTGCTTTAAATCTATTTGGTTAGAGGTTCCAAACCTTTTCTATTCATTCTATTTCTATGTGTGGGGGGTGTTGCCTAGGCAACCAAATACTTGTTTGCTTGTTTCAGCAAGGAGCAACAAAGATTCATCACATTATTAAGAGTCCATGTTATGGCAGAAGAAGACTCAACCGCACAAATCCCGTCTTCGGTAAGCTGTTCATTCCATTCAATTTATTATTATTAAAAAAACAGTTATTTTATTATCATGACGGTCTTTATCCATAACAGACGGTTAAACGGTTGTACTTCGAGTCAAAATTCACGTAACAATAAGGAATTCCACTCGACCATGGCCACGAATTGGTGAAAACAAACCCCCTTTGTAACAAAACATGCCAAAAAGCTGCTGTGTTGTTCAATGTACATGTTACCAGGTCAAAAATTCCAACCTGTGGATCGCAACGCTCCCAGGCAGGGAAATAGAGCCTGTGAGAAGAGCCCTGTGGCTTCAGGCTATTTGACGTGGGAGAGTGGGAAATGTAAAAAAAAAGTTTTTAAAAAGTAAGGTGAATTCGGAAAGCATTCAGACCCCTTTTCCCATATGTTGTTACATTACAGCCTTCTAAAGTGGATTAAATTCAGCCTTCTAAAATTACAAATAAAAGGTTTTTAGAAATTGTTGCAAATTTATAAAAATAACTAAACTGACATATCACATTTACATAACTATTCAGACCCTTTACTCAGTACTTTGTTGAAGCACCTTTGGCAGCGAACACAGCCTCGAGTCTTCTTGGGTATGACTCTACAAGCTTGGCACACCTGTATTTGGGGAGTTTCTCCCATTCTTCTCTGCAGATCATCTCAAGCTCTGTCAGGTTACATGGGTAGGGTTGCTGCAATGCAATTTTCAGGTTTCTCCAGAGATGTTTATTCGGATTCAAATCCGGGCTCTGGCTGGGCCACTCAAGGACATTCAGAGACATGTTCTGAAGCCACTCCCGCGTATTCTTGGCTGTGTGCTTAGGGTCGTTGTCCTGTTGGAAGGTGAACTTTCACGCCTGTATGAGTCCTGAGGTCGCTGGAGCAGGTTTTCATCAAAGATCTCTCTGTACTTTGCTCCGTTCATCATTCCCTTGATCCTGACTAGTCTCCCAGTCTCTGCCGCTGAAAATCATTCCCACAGCATGATGCTGCCACCACCATGCTTCCCCATAGGGATGGTGCCAGGTTTCCTCCAGACATAACGCTCAGAATTCAAGCCAAAGAGTTCAATCTTGATTTCATCAGACCAGAGGATTTTGTTTGTCCTGGTCTTTGAGTCCTTTAGGTGCCTTTTGTCAAACTTCAAGCGGGCTGTCATGTGCCTTTTACTGAGGAGTGGCTTCCGTCTGGCCGATGACTGCGGCAGAGATGATTGTCCTTCTGGTTCTCCAATCTCCACAGAGGGACTCTGGAGTTCTGTCAGAGTGACCATCAGGTTCTTGGTCACCTGGCTGCTAGCACCGCCGTGAAAAGGGGCATGAGGGAAACCCTACAATATTATGTTTTTCGAAATAGTGGGAAAACTCTGGAGCAGCAATATTGAAAAGTAAAATTTAGAAATGTTGTACTTCCCTTACATTTAGTTTTGTAATTGACTAAAGCAAGCAGACAACAATAACATTTCTTTTGAAAAGGGTAAATTATTTGTTGTGAGCCAACGGGGTATCCTAGGGTAACCACGGGTTTATTTCCCAACGTGGGGGCATTCTATCTAATACCGACTGAGACTATACAGTAATTGTGGCAGGTTCGTTTTGGGACTCTTGTGAATCTGTTCACCAAACCAGAGTATTCAGAGACCCGGAGTATTCAGAGACCCGGAGCATTCAGAGACCCGGAGCATTCAGAGACCCGGAGCATTCAGAGACCAGGAGTATTCAGAGACCAGGAGCATTCAGAGACCAGGAGTATTCAGAGACACGGAGCATTCAGAGACCAGGAGTATTCAGAGACCAGGAGTATTCAGAGACCCGGAGCATTCAGAGACGCGGAGCATTCACAGACCCGGAGCATTCAGAGACCAGGAGCATTCAGAGACCCGGAGCATTCACAGACCCGGAGCATTCAGAGACCCGGAGCATTCAGAGACCCGGAGTATGCAGAGACCCGGAGCATTCAGAGACCCGGAGCATTCAGAGACCAGGAGCATTCAGAGACCCGGAGCATTCAGAGACCCGGAGCATTCAGAGACCCGGAGCATTCAGAGACCAGGAGCATTCAGAGACCCGGAGCATTCAGAGACCCGGAGCATTCAGAGACCCGGAGCATTCAGAGACCCGGAGCATTCAGAGACCCGGAGCATTCAGAGACCAGGAGTATTCAGAGACCAGGAGCAAGAAAATATATATTTTTATTTATTTAACCAGGCAAGTCAGTTAAGAACAAATTCTTATTTACAATGGCAGCCTACACCGGCCAAACCCGGACGACGCTGGGCCAATTGCGCGCTGCCCTATGGGACTCGCGATCATGGCTGGTTGTGATACAGGGTGTCTGTAGTGATGCCTCTAGCACTAAGATGCAGTGCTTTAGACCGCTGTGCCACTCGGGAGCCCAGTGAGCACCACTCGGCACCTATAGACCAGCTGTAACACAACAAGCATTTACATAGCCTTATTTGCTGACTCATTATTACAATATGACATAATACAGCGGTATGGTGGAACGGCAACGGTGTTCAACTCTTGAGGTACAAAGCCTGTTGGTTTTCTGTTCTACCTAATAATTCATTGCACCTGGTGTCCCAGGTCTAAATCAGTCCCTGATTAGAGGGGAATCACACGCCTGGTGTCCCAGGTCTAAATCATTCCCTGATTAGAGGGGAATCACCCACCTGGTGTCCCAGGTCTAAATCAGTCCCTGATTAGAGGGGAATCACCCACCTGGTGTCCCAGGTCTAAATCAGTCCCTGATTAGAGGGGAATCACCCACCTGGTGTCCCAGGTCTAAATCATTCCCTGATTAGAGGGGAATCACCCACCTGGTGTCCCAGGTCTAAATCAGTCCCTGATTAGAGGGGAATCACCCACCTGGTGTCCCAGGTCTAAATCAGTCCCTGATTAGAGGGGAATCACCCACCTGGTGTCCCAGGTCTAAATCAGTCCCTGATTAGAGGGGAATCACCCACCTGGTGTCCCAGGTCTAAATCAGTCCCTGATTAGAGGGGAATCACCCACCTGGTGTCCCAGGTCTAAATCATTCCTTGATTAGAGGGGAATCACCCACCTGGTGTCCCAGGTCTAAATCAGTCCCTGATTAGAGGGGAATCACCCACCTGGTGTCCCAGGTCTAAATCATTCCCTGATTAGAGGGGAATCACCCACCTGGTGTCCCAGGTCTAAATCAGTCCCTGATTAGAGGGGAATCACCCACCTGGTGTCCCAGGTCTAAATCATTCCCTGATTAGAGGGGAATCACCCACCTGGTGTCCCAGGTCTAAATCATTCCCTGATTAGAGGGGAACAATGAAAAAAAAATGCAGTGGAACTGGCTTCCGAGGTCCAGAGTTGAGATTGAAGGGTGTACAATATGAACATTATTAAACTGAAAGGCTAAGTCAATGGAGAGGCAGCCATTTTGTGTTAACAGATTAAATGTTGTGTTTTGACACTGGCTAAACCAGCCACAGTAATATGGTGCTGTAACAAGTCAAACAACAATGGTCAAATGTGACAGACGCAGATTCACTCCTCTTCCTGCTCTCACTCTATATATATATATATATCCTCCTCTTCCTCCTTTCTCTCTCTCTCTCTCTCTATACATATATATATTTCCTTCCTCTTCCTCTCCTCCCTCTCCCTTTATCTATCCCTCCCTGGGTTGCGTAACTGCTGACGCACTCATGATCCGTGGAAAAGAGGGAATCAGTTTTACTCAGTTGATCCCAGAGGTCAGGAGCGAGACAAGAGTATAGCGGGAGGAGAGGAGAGGGGAGGAGGAAAGGAGGAAAAACAGTACATGGGAAAAGCAAGGAAAGGGCATCTTCTCGTCCTAGTGTTACTGTGGCTGGGAGCTGGCATTGGAGGATAACAGAGGAGGCAGCAACAGACAGCAAGACACCATCAGGGCGGCAAGTAGCTTAGGGATTAAGAGCGTTGGGCCAGTAACCGAAAGGTTGCTGGTGCAAATCCCCAAGCCGGTAACGTGGAAATGAATGCCATGATCAAGACAGTTAACTCTCAACAGCAGCTGCTTCCTGGGTGCCAATGACATGGATATTGATTACAGTAAGACAGCCCCCCGCACCTCTCTGATTCAGGGGAGTTGGGTTAAACGTGGAAGACCCATTTCAGTTGCATGCATTCAGTTGTGCAACTGAATAGGTACCCTCCTTTCTTTCTTCCATCAGACAGACTGGCTCAACTACTGAGAGTACAGTACCCTAACCCTTGTTCTCCCAGAGATTAGAGAGGGTCGGATGAGGAATTTAGAAAATCTCTGTCTTTGATGAGCAAAAAGAGACATACACCCTCGGCAGTCCGGTCGACCCAGTAAAGATGCCTTTGTGCTCTGTTGAGAGAAGATAGAAAAGAGAGAGGGAGAAGACAGAGAGGGAAAGAGGTCCACAAGCAATCATATAGGATGCAGAGAGGGAATGGCAAAAGGAAAGAGAGAAAGATAATGACAGACGGACGGACGGACGGACGGACGGACGGACAGACAGACAGACAGACAGACAGACAGACAGACAGACAGACAGACAGACAGACAGACAGACAGACAGACAGACAGAGTGAGAGTAAAGCTGTGTGAGCTGCAGCAGGACACTATAGTGCAGCAAGATAATTAGACAGTGTGACTCAAGTTCCAGGACTAATCCCCCATGTGGAGAAGGATTAGACAAGAGAGCTCTCTCTCTCCCACACTCCAATAAACTCTATCCCCCTTTTTCTATCTGCATCTCACTCTGTGTTTCTCCCTCTCTAACCCTCTCCTCTGACTCTCGCTCTTACCTTCTCCCTCTAACCTAATCACCCCAATAGCCCCAATCTCCTCAGGGTCTTATCCTACTGTCTTAGTACCTATATAGAGTCCTCCTCAGGGTCTAATCCCACTGTCTTAGTACCTCTAGAGAGTCCTCAGGTTCTTATCCCTGTCTTAGTACCTATAGAGAGTCCTCCTCAGGGTCTTATCCCACTATCTTAGTACTTCTAGAGAGTCCTCAGGTTCTTATCCCTGTCTTAGTACCTCTAGAGTGTCCTCCTCAGGGTCTTATCCCCGTCTTACTACCTCTAGAGTCCTCAGGGTCTTATACCACTGTCTTAGTACCTCTAGAGAGTCATCAGGGTCTTATCCCTGTCTTAGTACCTCTAGAGAGTCCTCCTACTTCTCCTCCTCTGCTTTTAAAACATTCCAGGCTAGGCAGGGCTGGATAGGACCGTAGCCAGAAGGCTGCCTACTGAAACACACAACCACTGTCGTGCTCTGGGGCAAGAGTCTTACGCCAGATGCTCTAGTGGACATTGAGCTTTCTAAAGCAAATAGAAAGCTAGCTAATTTCCCCCAAACATAGGACACCCCTTAACATCGAACACCCCTTAACATCGAACACCCCCCCAACATCGGACACCTCCTAACATCGGACACCTTCTAACATCGGACACCTAACATCGGACACCTAACATCGGACACTCTATAGCAGTTAGAGGATTAAATCACTTCGAGCACAACATTTAAATGGACTTGACAATAACAGTACATTTTGTGATTAAAGACCCTCTTCTAGCTAGCTGACTACCGATTACTAATCTACCGACTACTAACCTAAATTAAGTTAGGTTATGAGAGATTTCAAATAAGTTATATACACAACTGTTCAAAAGTTTGGCTCACTTCGAAATGTCCTTGTTTTTGAAAGAAAAGCTCATTTTTGGTCCATTAAAATAACATCAAATTGATCAGAAATACAGTGTAGAAATTGTTAACGTTGTAAATGACTATTGTAGTTCGGCAGATTTTTTATGGAATATCTACATAGGCTTACAGAGGCCCATTATCAGCAACCATCACTCATGTGTTCCAATGGCACGTTGTGTTTAGCTAATCTAAATGTATCATTTTAAAAGGCTTATTGATCATTATAAAACCCTTTGCAATTATGTTAGCATAGCTGAAAACTGTTGTATTGATTAAAGAAGCAATAAAACTGGCCTTCTTTAGACTAGTTGAGTATCTGGAGCATCAGCATTTGTGGGTTAGATTACAGGCTCAAAATAGCCAGAAACAAAGAACATTTTTCTGAAGCTTGTCAGTCTATTCTTGTTCTGAGAAATTAATGCTATTCCATGTGAGAAATTGCCAAGAAACTGAAGATCTCGTACAACGCTGTGTACTACTCCCTTCATAGAACAGCGCAAACTGTCTCAAACCAGAATAGAAAGAGGAGTGGGAGGACCCGGTGAACAACTGAGCAAGAGGACAAGTACATTAGTGTCTAGTTTGAGAAACAGACGCCTCACAAGTCCTCAACTGCAGCTTCATTAAATAGTACCCGCAAAACACCCGTCTCAACCTCAACGTTAAGAATAGCCTCACATGGAATAGCCTTCATTTCTCATTAAGAAGAATAGACTGACAAGTTTCAAAAGAAAGTTATTTGTTTCTGGCCATTTTGAGCCTGTAATCGAACCCACAAATGCTGATGCTCAGAGAAAAGACCATAATATTGTCAGAGACTCCAGTCGCCCAAGTTATAGACTGTTTCCTCTGCGACCGCATGGCAAGCGGTACCGGAGCGCCAAATCTAGGACCAAAAGGCTCCTTAAATTAGAGATAGGGGGCAGTATTTCCACTTTGGATGAATTGCTTGCCCATAGTGAAAACCGTTTGAATTATGTCTGTGAGTATAACAGAACTCACAGGGCAGGCAATCTTCCAAACAAGTTTTGAAATCCTGAAAGTTGGGGCAACTTTGACGTCATCGCCCCCTCCCTTCCCAACAAGTTATGGATCTGGAAACACTTCCTACGTCTTCCACTAGATGTCCTCATTCAGTAGAAAGTGTAATGGAGCATTTGCTGTGAACTTTGACCTAATGGGAAGGAAAGTAGTCGGTGTTGCAAAAGAATGGCATTTTGTTGTGTGTTCCAATCAGCCCAAGATGAAAACGAATGATCCGGTTTGAAGATATATTATTATTATATTATATATTATTAAGATTGATTCGGCACTTAGTTTGACCAGTTTCTTCGACCTGTAATATGTCTTTTGGAAGTTTTGGTAGTTTTCATTCAAAGTTATCCTGGACCAGAAGTCATTTTTTGGGCATTTGAGCTGAAAGTGGTAGCAAATGCAGCTACTTGGACACTAGAATTGAACATTATGAAACAAAACGATGTATTGTTGAACTAGGACTCCTTGCACTACATTCTGATGGAAGATCATCAAAGGTAAGGGAATATTTATGTTGTAATTTTGTATTTCTGTTGACTCCAACATGGCAAAGAAATATTGTTACGTCTGAGCGCCGTCACAGATTATTGCAAGTTTTTCCGTAACGTTGAAAAAAAATGTGACACAGCGGTTGCATTAAGAACCAGTGTATCTTTAAATATATGTAGAACATGTATCTTTAGTCAAAGTTTATGATGAGTATTTCTGTTATCTGGCGTAGCTTTCTATAATTCCTCCGGATATTTTGGAGGATTTTCTGAACATGGCGTCAATGTAAACCGAGATTTATGGATATAAAATGCATATTATCGAACAAAACATAAATGTACTGTGTAACATGTCATACGACTGTCATCTGATGAAGATTTTCAAGGGGTTAGTGATTGATTTTTTCTTTAATCCTGCTTTTGTGGTGGTCTAACATAAATATATGTTGTGTTTTCACCGTAAAACATTTACAAAATCTGACACGCTGGGTAGATGAACAAGGTGTTTATCTTTCATTTGAGGTATTGGACTTGCTAATGTGTGGAGGTTAAATATTTCTAAAGAATATTTTTGCATTCCCTGCGCCACCTTTTCAGCTGAACGGGGGGGTGGAGTTCCCGTAGGGTAACCCATCGCCTCAACAGGTTTTAACAGCTTCAACCCAAGCCATAACACTGCTGAACAATTAATCAAATTTCCACCGGACAATTTACATTGTCCCCATCCTCCCTGTATCCCCGCAAACTGACTCGGTATCGGTGCCCCCTGTATATAGTCTCATTATTGTTGTTCTTATTGTGTTACTTTTTATTAGTACTTTTTGTTTTAGTCTACTTGGTAAATATTATTTAACTCTTCTTGAACTGCACTGTTGGTAAAGGGCTTGTAAGTTAGCATTACACAGTAAAGTCTACACTTGTTGTATTCGGTGCATGTGACAAATAAAGTTTGATTTGATTGACTGCCATCAGGCTGTTGACATGTTACTAATCCTAACTGGAGCACAACTCTGGACCTCTATAATTTTTATAATAAATGAATTAATTTACGGGTCAACATCTAAATATAGCTCCCACCGTTGATCAAATCTCAGAATGCTTATATTCTTGATCTAGTTGAGTTGCATTGGCGGAACTAGAAGCACAAGCATTTCGCTCCACTCGCATTAACATCTGCTAACCATGTGTATGTGACCAATAACATTTGATTTGATTTGCTAATTGCACCTAACCCTTTGCAAACGAGTGGAATCATGAACAGTGGTTTGTTCAATATGTTTAACTGCGTCTCCCAGATTTGCCTCCTGGATTTGCCTTTTTAGCAGCAGATTCACCACTCTCCCAAATGGCTAACTCTGCCCTCTTGAGGCACAGGCCCAGGACCTGAGACTTGAAATGAAATACCCCAGCTTGCAGTCAGCTCAAGTAGGCAACGTCAGAGACGCTGCTGACAGTGTTTGCCAGATAAAAGACAAAAGGCAATTTTAAAACCATCCCGCGACTCCTGCCATGTCAATAGAAATCCCTCAAACAAACAAAAAAAATGACTCTCTGAGAATGACTGCACAACTGGCAAATAGTTGCTTATAGATATGTCAGTCAGGTGGCTGGCTGAGAATTATATTTCAGTAATGTTAAAGGGCTCTGGCTTGTATTACTTAGCCAACTAAAAGGATGAAGTAAGAAGCTAACGTTAAAGGGATACTTCAGGATTTTGGCAATGAGGCCCTTTATCTACAACCCTGGAGTCAGATAAACTGATGGACACCGTTTTTATGTCTCTGTGTCCATTATAAAGGAAGTTAGAGGTAGTTGTTCTAGCCAATGCTAAACAGCATTAGCGCAATGACTGGAAGTTTATGGGTATCAGTGATAGCGCAATAACTGGTAGTCTGTGGGTAACTCTAGTTAGTAATTGGGTAAAACAAACTACCTCTAACTTCCTTCACTAGTTAGCAACTTCCTTAAATCTACATGCAGAGACATGTCTTTTAACAGAGCCTACCTCAGGAAACAAAACAAAAAATACACTACTAAATGAAGTAACTTTGCTTTACAGAGAGCAAGCTATTGAGACAGACAGTGATGTGGAGCTCAGTGGTGCGGCTGAGGCAGGCTGAAATGCATGCAGAAGGAAGCAGAGGAGACAGAGATAGTGAGAGAAGAAGCAAGCAGAGAGAGGTTAGTACAGTGGTCCCCAAACTTGGGGTCGGGGTCCTATGTGGGGTTCCCATAGGAAATCTATAGTAATCTCATCAAACAAGTTAGGAACTTTAAAAAACAAATATATACATTTCGTTATGAACATCTTCCCTATAGCCCTACATTAAAATACAACCACTGTATGTTTCAATAGGAACATCTCCACAGGGCCTATCTTCCTTACAGGCCGACATTAAAATACAACCACTGTATGTTTCAATAGGAACATCTTCCTTATAGGCCGACATTAAAATACAACCACTGTATGTTTCAATAGGAACATCTTCCTTATAGGCCGACATTAAAATACAACCACTGTATGTTTCAATAGGAACATCTCCACAGGGCCTATCTTCCTTACAGGCTGACATTAAAATACAACCACTGTATGTTTCAATAGGAACATCTCCACAGGGCCTATCTTCCTTACAGGCTGACATTAAAATACAACCACTGTATGTTTCAATAGGAACATCTCCACAGGGCCTATCTTCCTTACAGGCTGACATTAAAATACAACCACTGTATGTTTCAATAGGAACATCTCCACAGGGCCTATCTTCCTTACAGGCTGACATTAAAATACAACCACTGTATGTTTCAATAGGAACATCTCCACAGGGCCTATCTTCCTTACAGGCTGACATTAAAATACAACCACTGTATGTTTCGATAGGAACATCTCCACAGGGCCTATCTTCCTTACAGGCCGACATTAAAGTACAACCACTGTATGTTTCAATAGGAACATCTTCCTTACAGGCTGACATTAAAATACAACCACTGTATGTTTCGATATGAACATCTCCACATGGCCTTTCTTCCTTACAGGCTGACATTGCAATGTTATCAACATACAAACAATGCAGTTCTAAAATGTCAGATGTTTTCATTTCATCGCTGATGCTATGCGTCAGGGTCTCATATTTTCCCCATTTCTGGGTTATAGCATTACAATTGTATAGCTAATATGCTATGTGTTTGTAAATGGACTGAGGTGATTTAACCTACAGCAGCCAAGGTGATAATGGCTGGGGTCATTTTTGCTGTTCTCCAAATAGCATTTTAAAGATGTCTCTGTGTCATGCTCTCTTTCTATCCTCTTTATCTCTCTACCCTCTATTTCTCCCTCTACCTTATCGTTCTCTCTACCCTCTATTTCTCTCTCTACCTTGTCGTTCTCTCTACCCTCTATTTCTCCCTCTACCTTATCGTTCTCTCTACCCTCTATTTCTCTCTCTACCTTATCGTTCTCTCTACCCTCTATTCTCCCTCTACCTTATCGTTCTCTCTACCCTATCTTTATCTCTCTACCCTCTATTTCTCTCTCTACCTTATCGTTCTCTCTACCCTCTATTTCTCCCTCTACCTTATCGTTCTCTCTACCCTCTATTTCTCTCTCTACCTTATCGTTCTCTCTACCCTCTATTTCTCCCTCTACCTTATCGTTCTCTCTACCCTATCTTTATCTCTCTACCCTCTATTTCTCTCTCTACCTTATCGTTCTCTCTACCCTCTATTTCTCCCTCTACCTTATCGTTCTCTCTACCCTATCTTTATCTCTCTACCCTCTATTTCTCTCTCTACCTTATCGTTCTCTCTACCCTCTATTTCTCCCTCTACCTTATCGTTCTCTCTACCCTATCTTTATCTCTCTACCCTCTATTTCTCTCTCTACCTTATCGTTCTCTCTACCCTATCTTTCTCTCTACCCTCTATTTCTCTCTCTACCTTATCGTTCTCTCTACCCTATCTTTCTCTCTACCCTCTATTTCTCTCTCTACCTTATCGTTCTCTCTACCCTCTATTTCTCCCTCTACCTTATCGTTCTCTCTACCCTTTCTTTATCTCTCTACCCTCTATTTCTCCCTCTACATTATCGTTCTCTCTACCCTATCTTTATCTCTCTACCCTCTATTTCTCTCTCTACCTTATCATTCTCTCTACCCTCTATTTCTCTCTCTACCTTATCGTTCTCTCTACCCTCTATTTCTCTCTCTACCTTATCTTTCTCTCTCTACTCTCTTTATATCTCTACCCTCTATTTCTCCCTCCACCTTATCTTTCTGTCTCTAACCGCTCTAGGCACAATGTGTACACATATACTGCAGTTGTTAGGGAAATTATGTTAGAAATTATGTTAAATTCTCCCTGAGGTATTCCGGATTGGGTGTACAGTAACAGTAGATTACCCTGTTGTGTGAATTTGAACTGAATGAAACCATCCTCAGCATTCCGTGCTTAGTTCCTCTGATTATCTTCTATGACATCATCATTGTCTTATGGTTTTATCCCTCTTTATTTCATTCTAGTCAGCATCCCCGCATCCCCCCTTCCCTCCACCCCATTCTCTCTTTCCCATCCAGTCCTTACTAAGCCTTGATGAGCAGTCATCACTACGTGAGCACACCGTTGTGAAATAAGGTGAGCTAGGAAAGCAGCTGTCCACTGCAGTGGGATCCAGGATGCATAGATATACTGGACTTGACTTTGGTAAAAGTGGCATGCCTATATCACAGCAGTTTGGCAATCAATGTATAGATTATATACTGTGAATTTGCTCAAAGCACTTTTAACCAATCACATCAGGTGAGTAGTCAATGTGTACACGATTTCCCTCAGAACAGAAAAAGGTTTTCATAAATTCATAATTAATCATAATTCAACCCAAAATGTGTCAAGAGGCATTAGCACTGTACTGAATATATCACATGGTCCAGTATGAATTATGAAACAAGTCTTAAAAATCACTATGCACAGAACTAGGGGTGTATCGTACACATATTACTAGGCCTTTCAGTAAGGGGACCTCAGAAAAGTTTGCACTGTGAACCGGAATGGATACATTAAAACACTAGGCCTATAGGCTCTACCTACCTACCTTGAATCTCTCTTGTGTAAATCTGAGCTGGGAAAAAAAACGTTCAGGCTATTCCGTTAAAACAACTAGAGCCTATGAGCACATTGTGATCAAAATTCAAATCTTAATCGGCACATTTCAAAACTGTCCTTTTGTGAGGCGCAGCCGGGAACTATTTCTGTACATGTGGTGGGGTCGATAACCAGGAGGAATCTCCATCATCATTTAACCCTCCTGTTGTGTTCGTTTCATGTTGATTCATTCTGTGTTCCCGGTCCAAAATGACAGCCCCGTTTTAGCTGATTATAAATACATAATAATACATATATTATCAACTAATGTTGTGTTAGATCATTTTGTCAACTTAAGTTCTTGTGAACATTTCAAGTTTTGAACTTCTATTTGCTATCTATGGTCTGTAGGCCTCGTTGACCTGAACTCATACAACTAGAAAAAAAAGTATAATGTATGGATTATTCTGACTATAACATATAGATTAACCCTAACCCATATAGATTAACGCTAACCCATATAGATTAACGCTAACCCATATAGATTAACGCTAACCCATATAGATTAACGCTAACCCATATAGATTAACGCTAACCCATATAGATTAACGCTAACCCATATAGATTAACCCTAACCCATATAGATTAACGCTAACCCATATAGATTAACGCTAACCCATATAGATTAACGCTAACCCATATAGATTAACGCTAACCCATATAGATTAACGCTAACCCATATAGATTAACGCTAACCCATATAGATTAACCCTAACCCATATAGATTAACGCTAACCCATATAGATTAACGCTAACCCATATAGATTAACGCTAACCCATATAGATTAACGCTAACCCATATAGATTAACGCTAACCCATATAGATTAAACATATTGTGCTCTTTATCACAGAATACTTTGAGTCAAAGTTTAACAAGGACTCTCCTCCTCATCAGTGTCAGGGTTAAAGATATGATCAAGAGCCTCACATACAGTATATCGTTTGGTCATTGTGCTGCCACAGAATGAATTGTAAGCAAGGCCTTAAAAAATATGTACATACCAGAGCTGTGAGGAAGGTTTTGGTGTATATATTAGTGAAACAATGTTGTGATTGTTTGTGAGAATGCCAACAGGTATTAGGGAAAGGTTCCCATGGGGAACCTTCTAATTGATTAATTTATGGATTAATGTTTGGGATAGGTTTAATTAAGCTCAGGCATTTATTCTGAATGGTTAAATTAAGGATTAAGGTTTGGGATAGGTTTAATTAAGCTCAGGCATTAATTCTGATTGGTTAAGTTAAG
Organism: Oncorhynchus keta; assembly: GCF_023373465.1. Lineage (NCBI taxonomy): Eukaryota > Metazoa > Chordata > Actinopteri > Salmoniformes > Salmonidae > Oncorhynchus > Oncorhynchus keta. The sequence continues at coordinate 38,486,738 of NC_068428.1, forward strand.
GATCTTGGGATAGGGTTAAAACATCCATTAGTTAAGACTGGACTTGCTAACTCATTGTGGATGGATGGCACGGTCGTCAACGCATCCAGCTCCCACTCCATAGAACATGGGTTTAATCCCATTGTGTGCTTCCAAACTCCTTATACAACATTTAGTAGTGTGCATCCGTCCTCCATTATGTCCCACTGCTAATGGCTCAGTGAAGAAGGTAGCACTGTCATTGAGACAACTCCTACATTCAAACCACATGTACATTTCTCTTTCATTTCCTCTCACACACACACCTTCACACATACACACATAGCAGCACAGCGGCAGTGTGTAGAGCGGCCCTCTCACACATTCAGTAGAGTAGAGTACAGTAGAGTAGAGTACAGTAGAGATCAGTAGAGTACAGATTAGTAGAGTAGGGTACAGCAGAGTACAGTAGAGTACAGATTAGTAGAGTACGGTACAGCAGAGTACAGTAGAGTACAGATTAGTAGAGTAGGGTACAGTTGAGTACAGTAGAGTAGAGTACAGTAGAGTACAGAAGAGTACAGATTAGTAGAGTAGGGTACAGTAGAGTACAGTAGAGTACAGATTAGTAGAGTAGGGTACAGTAGAGCACAGTAGAGTAGAGTAGAGTAGAGTAGAAATCAGTAGAGTACAGATTAGTAGAGTAGAGTAGAGTACAGTAGAGTAGAGATCAGTAGAGTACAGATTAGTAGAGTACAGTACAGTACAGTACAGTACAGTACAGTAGAGATCAGTAGAATACAGATCAGTAGAGTAGGGTACAGTACAGTACAGTACAGTAGAGATCAGTAGAGTACAGTACAGTAGAGTAGAGCTCAGTAGAGTACAGTAGAAATCAGTAGAGAAGAGTAGAGATTAGTAGAGTAGGGTACAGTAGAGTACATATTAGTAGAGTAGGGTACAGATTAGTAGAGTAGAGATTAGTAGAGTAGAGATTAGTAGAGTAGAGATTAGTAGAGTAGAGATCCGCAGAGTAGGGTACAGTAGAGTAGAGACTAGTAGAGTAGAGATCAGTAGAGTAGTGTAGAGATTAGTAGAGTAGAGATCAGTAGAGTAGTGTACAGTAGAGTAGAGATTAGTAGAGTAGAGACTAGTAGAGTAGAGATCAGTAGAGTAGTGTACAGTAGAGTAGAGATCAGCAGAGTACTGTACAGCAGAGTACTGTACAGTAGAGTAGAGACTAGTAGAGTAGAGATCAGTAGAGTAGTGTAGAGATTAGTAGAGTAGAGATCAGTAGAGTAGTGTACAGTAGAGTAGAGATTAGTAGAGTAGAGACTAGTAGAGTAGAGATCAGTAGAGTAGAGATATGTAGAGTAGAGACTAGTAGAGTAGTGTACAGTAGAGTAGAGACTAGTAGAGTAGAGATCAGTAGAGTAGAGATATGTAGAGTAGAGACTAGTAGAGTAGAGATTAGTAGAGTAGAGATTAGTAGAGTAGAGATTAGTAGAGTAGAGACTAGTAGAGTAGAGATCAGTAGAGTAGAGATTAGTAGAGTAGAGATTAGTAGAGTAGACATTAGTAGAGTAGAGACTAGTAGAGTAGAGATCAGTAGAGTAGTGTACAGTAGAGTAGAGATCAGTAGAGTAGAGATCAGTAGAGTAGTGTACAGTAGAGTAGAGATTAGTAGAGTAGAGATCAGTAGAGTAGAGATCAGCAGAGTAGTGTACAGTAGAGTAGAGATTAGTAGAGTAGAGATTAGTAGAGTAGAGATTCATAGAATAGAGATCAGCAGAGTACTGTACAGCAGAGTACTGTACAGTAGAGTAGAGATTAGTAGAGTAGAGGTTAGTAGAGTAGAGATCAGCAGAGTAGTGTACAGTAGAGTAGAGATTAGTAGAGTAGAGATCAGCAGAGTAGTGTACAGTAGAGTAGAGATTAGTAGAGTAGAGATCAGCAGAGTAGTGTACAGTAGAGTAGAGATTAGTAGAGTAGAGATCAGCAGAGTAGTGTACAGTAGAGTAGAGATTAGTAGAGTAGAGATCAGCAGAGTAGTGTACAGTAGAGTTGTGTACAGTAGAGTAGAGATCAGCAGAGTTGTGTACAGTAGAGTAGAGATCAGCAGAGTTGTGTACAGTAGAGTAGAGATCAGCAGACTAGTGTACAGTAGAGTAGAGATTAGTAGAGTAGAGATCAGCAGAGTAGTGTACAGTAGAGTAGAGATTAGTAGAGTAGAGATCAGCAGAGTAGTGTACAGTAGAGTAGAGATTAGTAGAGTAGAGATCAGCAGAGTAGTGTACAGTAGAGTAGAGATTAGTAGAGTAGAGATCAGCAGAGTTGTGTACAGTAGAGTAGAGATCAACAGAGTATTGTACAGTAGAGTAGAGATTAGTAGAGTAGAGATCAGCAGAGTAGTGTACAGTAGAGTAGAGATCAGCAGAGTATTGTACAGTAGAGTACAGATCAGCAGAGTTGTGTACAGTAGAGTACAGATCAGCAGAGTACTGTACAGCAGAGTAGTGTACAGTAGAGTATTAATAGGGAAAAGAGAGTTGTACCTTTGTTCCTACCTATAGATAGGAACAGGGGATCCACCGAGGAACGAGGAAGAGGGGGAGAGTGGCGTTCCGAGTTGAGAGGCACAGGAGGGGAGATGAGGGTAGGAAAGAGTTGAGAGGCACAGGAGGTGAGGTGATGGGAGGTGAGGAGAGTTGAGGGGAGGTGAGGGTAGGAAAGAGTTGAGAGGCACAGGAGGGGAGGTGATGGTAGGAAAGAGTTGAGAGGCACAGGAGGGGAGGGGAGTTGAGGGGAGGTGAGGGGAGTTGAGGGGAGGTGATGGTAGGAAAGAGTTGAGAGGCACAGGAGGGGAGGTGAGGGGAGTTGAGGGGAGGTGAGGGTAGGAAAGAGTTGAGAGGCACAGGATGGGAGGTGAGGGGAGTTGAGGGGAGGGGAGGTGAGGGTAGGAAAGAGTTGAGAGGCACAGGAGGGGAGGTGAGGGTAGGAATGAGTTGAGAGGCACAGGAGGGAAGGTGAGGTGAGGGGAGGTGATGGTAGGAAAGAGTTGAGAGGCACAGGATGGGAGGTGAGGGGAGTTGAGGGGAGGTGAGGGGAGTTGAGGGGAGGTGAGGGTAGGAAAGAGTTGAGAGGCACAGGAGGGGAGGTGAGGGTAGGGAAGAGTTGAGGGGAGGTGAGGGTAGGGAAGAGTTGAGGGGAGGTGACGGTAGGGAAGAGTTGAGGGGAGGTGAGGGTAGGGAAGAGGTGAGGGTAGGAATGAGTTGAGAGGCACAGGAGGGAAGGTGAGGTGAGGGGAGGTGATGGTAGGAAAGAGTTGAGAGGCACAGGAGGGGAGGTGAGGGGAGGTGAGGGGAGTTGACGGGAGGTGAGGGTAGGGAAGAGTTGAGAGGCACAGGAGGGGAGGTGAGGGTAGGGAAGAGTTGAGCGGAGTTGAGGGTAGGGAAGAGTTGAGGGGAGGTGAGGGTAGGAAAGAGTTGAGAGGCACAGGAGGGGAGGTGAGGGGAGTTGACGGGAGGTGAGGGTAGGGAAGAGTTGAGAGGCACAGGAGGGGAGGTGAGGGTAGGAAAGAGTTGACGGGAGGTGAGGGTAGGGAAGAGTTGAGAGGCACAGGAGGGGAGGTGAGGGTAGGGAAGAGTTGAGGGGAAGTGAGGGTAGGAAAGAGTTGACAGGAGGTGAGGGTAGGGAAGAGTTGAGAGGCACAGGAGGGGAGGTGAGGGTAGGGAAGAGTTGAGGGGAGGTGCCGGTAGGGAAGAGTTGAGAGGCGCAGGAGGCAGAAAAATAGGAGAGAATGGAATGTTGAAGTCGCGTTAACATAGAAAGGACGAGGTAACAACTAGCAAGTCATGCCAAGCTTCGAGAAACATGCAAACAGATCATGTGCCAGGCTGGAAGATGCAGTGCATTCCCATGGAACAAACACACACACACACACTTTCTGCCTCACCATGCTACATATATGAAACATAGCAGGCTCCCTTCACGTCCCCCTTAGTGCTCTCATGTCCAGGTCCAAGTCACATTCACCCTGGACAAACTGGATTAACTGCATCATGATGGTGATCATCTTCTCCCCATCCACGTATTATCATGTACAGTAATATCAGACTGGAGCAGCAGCCTGTATAGTATCATGTACAGTAATATCAGACTGGAGCAGCAGCCTGTATATTATCATGTACAGTAATATCAGACTGGAGCAGCAGCCTGTATATTATCATGTACAGTAATATCAGACTGGAGCAGCAGCCTGTATATTATCATGTACAGTATTATCAGACTGGAGCAGCAGCCTGTATATTATCATGTACAGTAATATCAGCCTGGAGCAGCAACCTGTATATTATCATGTACAGTAATATCAGACTGGAGCAGCAGACTGTATATTATCATGTACAGTAATATCAGACTGGAGCAGCAGCCTGTATATTATCATGTACAGTAATATCAGACTGGAGCAGCAGACTGTATAGTATCATGTACAGTAATATCAGACTGGAGCAGCAGCCTGTATAGTATCATGTACAGTAATATCAGACTAGAGCAGCAGCCTGTATATTTAATTACGGTAATATCAGAGTGGAGCAGGAGACTGTATATTAATTACAGTAGCATCAGAGTGGAGCAGGACCCTGTATATTTAATTACAGTAGCATCAGAGTTGAGCAGGACCCTGTATATTTAATTACAGTAGCATCAGAGTTGAGCAGGACCCTGTATATTTAATTACAGTAGCATCAGAGTTGAGCAGGACCCTGTATATTTAATTACAGTAGCATCAGAGTTGAGCAGGACCCTGTATATTTAATTACAGTAGCATCAGAGTGGAGCAGGACCCTGTATATTTAATTACAGTAGCATCAGAGTTGAGCAGGACCCTGTATATTTAATTACAGTAATATCATATTGGACCAGGAGCCTGTATATGTCATGTGCCACTGACTGCAACCCTGCTTATACAAATATGAGTCGGGATGCTGACAAGGATGTGGGGATTGTGGGATTAATATAGCGCCTGGGTCTGTGTTGGTGCACAGTGGGAAGGGAAGTGTTCTGTTACATGGAGTAGTGTAGACTCATCTTACAGGAATTACGGAAGAGTCCTGTTACAGTGGGTGGTATAGAGTCATTTTATGGGGGTAGGTCCTGTTACAGTGGTAGGGAAAATATGTTTTACAGGAAGTAGGGGAGAGTCATGTTACAGTGGTAGGGAAAATATGTTTTACAGGAAGTAGGGGAGAGTCATGTTACAGTGTGTAGGGGAGGGAGAGTCAGGTTATGGGCAGGCAAGAGTCCTGTTACAGTGGTAGGGAAAATATGTTTTACAGGAGGTAGGGGAGAGTCATGTTACAGTGTGTAGGGGAGGGAGAGTCATGTTATGGGCAGGCAAGAGTCCTGTTACAGTGGTAGGGAAAATATGTTTTACAGGAGGTAGGGGAGAGTCATGTTACAGTAGGTAGGGAAGAGTCCCGTTACAGTGTTGTCAGGATTTGGCCAGGGTTGTTCCGGTTTTTGGTCACTAGATGCCCCCATTGTGCCTTTTGACCTTTTGTTTTCCCTTGATCCCCATTATTATTTGCACCTGTGCCTCGTTTCCCCTGATTGTATTTAAACCCTTTGTTTTCCTCAGTCCTTTGCTCTGTGTTTGTATGTTAGCACCCAGCCCTAGTACTCTGTGAACTCTTGTTGATCCCGGTGGACTCTCTTGTGGAATTCTGTTTTTTGTTCTTGTTTGTTTGTTTTTGAGTATTTTTTTAGGCTTTTTGTGCTATACCTTCCACCTTGTGGATTTACCTTTTTGTCTTGGAGGATTACCTTTGTTCTTGTGGAATTCCTTTTGAGGTTGTGGAGTTACATGTTTTCCTGAACTTCACTTTTTACTTCATTAAATACACCGTCTCATGTACTGCTGTGTCTGCCTCATCTTCTGGGTTCTGCCAACTATTCGTGGCTCAGTTGGTTAAGTGACTGTTTCTCACTCCGGAGACCCGGGTTCGTAACCGGGTCCTGACAGAAACACAGAGCCAAAAATGAACCCAGAGGCAGCCAGTTCCCAGGACCTTGTTGCCATGCTGTCCCACCACCAGGAGACTGTCCAACGCCACGAAGCCGCCCTGGTTCAGCAAGAGGCCTTAATGGCTAGACATTCTCATCTTCTGTCGGAGACGCTGACTTCCATAAAGCAGATATCTGATCGACTTACCCCGGCAACAGTTCCCGTCCCAGTACCTCAGATTCACGTACCCATGGCAGTTAACCCTCTGGCTGAACCTCGTCTTCAAGTGCTTGTAAAGGGTTTCTCACCCAATGTTCTCTCTCCTTCGAGCTGCAACCCTCGTCGTTCCCCATCGACCGGTCTAAGATCGCATATATCATCACCCTGCTGTCGGAAAAAGCCCTGGCCTGGGCTACTGCTGTGTGGGATGCCCATAGTTCCTGCTGTGCCAGCTACTCTGCCTTTGCTGAGGAATTCAAACGAGTGTTTCAAGGACCAAGCAGTGGTCCTGACTCAGCCAAACAGCTCCTGACTCTCCACCAAGGTCGGCGCAGCGTGACGGACTATGCCATCCAGTTCCGCACGGTGGCAGCAGCGAGTGGCTGGAACAACGAGGCGCTCATGGTGTGCTTTCTGAAAGGCCTTTCAGACACTATCCAAGATGAACTGGCCACTCGGGAACCACCGGACAATCTCGAGTCCCTGATCAAGTTGGCCTCACGCATTGACCAGCGTCTGAGAGAGAGAACTCAACCGTAGACCTCTAGCCCCTATCAGTCCCAGCTCCGAGTCCCCACCTTTATCCTCGCTGGCTCCACCGGAACCCATGCAGATTGGACGCATCTCCCAGGCTGAGAGAGACCGCCGGATGAGGGAGCGACGCTGTCTATATTGCGGCAAACCGGGCCATTTCTGTTCCACGTGTCCCGGGCTCCAGGGAAACGCTCTGTCCCGTACAGACCGGGGGGAACTGTAACGGGAAACATAACCTCCTCCCATCCTGGGACAACCACAAGCTTCACCTTCAAGCCTTGGTAGACTCTGGAGCCGCAGGTAACTTCATGGATGGTGTCTGGGCGAAGGAGAATGGCGTTCCCTCTGAACCTCTAAGTGACCCCATGAGGGTTACTACATTGGATGGAAGCCCTTTGGGATCTGGACTTGTCACTCATGTCACTACCTCCTTGCGACTTTCAGTTTCACAACACCAGGAATTGATTAACTTTCATTTGATCTCCTGTTCCGAGTTCCCTCTCGTCCACTTGCCCCCCCCCAGGGGTCGGATCTTTTCCCTATCTCCACCCGAACGAGCTGCTATGGATACCTACATCAAGGACGCTCTGGAAGCAGGCCTCATGCGTCCATCCACCTCCCCGGCGGGAGCAGGGTTTTTCTTTGTGGCCAAGAAAGACTGTGGATTACGTCCTTGCATCGACTACCGGGGACTCAATGCCATAACCGTCCGTAACCGTTACCCGCTACCCCTTATGGCCACAGCCTTCGAGCTGCTCCAGGAAGCAGTTGTTTTCACTAAGCTTGACCTGCGGAACGCATACCATCTTGTGCGGATCAGACCTGGTGACGAGTGGAAGACCGCTTTCAACACGCCTACTGGTCACTATGAATACTTGGTGATGCCCTTCGGCCTGACCAACGTCCCAGCGGTGTTCCAAGCGCTCATAAACGATGTGCTTAGGGATATGCTTAACATATTTGTGTTCGTTTACTTGGATGACATCCTCATCTTTTCGAGCTCTCTTCAAGAACACACAAAGCATGTCAGACAAGTACTCAAACGCCTCCTAGACAGCCATCTGTACGTTAAGCCGGATAAATGTGAATTCCATTCATCCCGAGTACAATTCCTGGGATTTGTAGTGGAACCCGGTCGAGTCCAAATGGACCCCAGGAAGGTAGGGGCGGTAGCGGATTGGCCCACCCCCAAATCCGTTAAGGAAGTTCAGCGTTTCCTGGGCTTCACTAACTTTTACCGCAAGTTCATCAAGAACTTCAGCTTGGTGCCAGCCCCTCTCTCAGCTTTAACCAAGGGTGGCAATGCAAGGTTTTTGTGGGGAAGAGAAGCTGAGACGGCCTTCCAAGGACTCAAGCAGCGCGTCCTCTCTGCTCCCATCCTGATACTACCGACTACGGATGAACCGTTTGTGGTGGAGGTAGACGCCTCAGAGGTTGGTGTTGGAGCTGTCCTGTCTCAGAGGGGTGAAGACAAGAAGCTTCATCCGTGCGCTTTCTTCTCACACCGGCTTACCCCGGCTGAGAGGAACTACGATGTGGGGGATCGTGAACTCCTAGCGGTTAAGATGGCATTGAAGGAATGGAGACACTGGCTCGAGGGGGCTTCTCACCCATTTCAAGTGCTTACGGACCACAAACATCTGGAGTATATCCAGCAGGCGAAGCTGTTGAACTCTAGACAAGCTAGATGGTCTCTTTTCTTCAATCGATTCCAGTTTATCCTCACCTATCGGCCCGGGTCGAAGAATCTCAAACCGGATGCCCTGTTCCGAGTCTACGCTCCTGCCATTCGAGATTACACAGACATGCCTGTCCTTCCTGCTGCTAAGATCGTGGCTCCGATCTCGTGGCAAGTTGAGGATACCGTGAGACGAGCTCAAGCTATTGAACCGGACCCGAAAGGAGGTCCTGCCAATCGGTTGTTTGTCCCCAAGGCAGTGAGGACTCAGGTCCTTCTGTGGGGGCACTCCTCTCGCCTCACCTGTCACCCGGGCGTAGGTCGCACCTTGGAGTTCATCCAGCGTAAGTTCTGGTGGCCTACCATAAGAGAAGACGTTGCCACTTTCGTCAATGCCTGCCCCGTGTGCTGCCAGGGCAAATCTTCTCACCTGCGCCCGCAAGGACTCCTTCACCCTTTACCTGTTCCCCACAGACCCTGGTCCCATATCTTGTTGGACTTCATTACTGGCCTTCCTCCATCCCATGGCAATACTACTATCCTAGTCATAATCGACAGGTTTTCAAAGGCGGCCAGGTTCGTCGCTCTGACTAAGTTACCTTCTGCCAAGGAAACGGCTGAGTTGGTAATTAATCATGTGTTCCGAGTCTTCGGCATTCCTCAAGATATGGTTTCTGACAGAGGTCCCCAATTCGCCTCTAGGTTTTGGAAGGCCTTCTGCCAACTCATGGGGGCTTCTGCCAGTCTATCTTCGGGGTACCATCCGGAGTCCAACGGCCAAACAGAGAGGATGAATCAAGAGCTGGAAACCACCCTCCGATGTATGACTCGTAACAACCCGTCCACATGGTCGTCCTTCATTGTTTGGGCCGAATACGCGCACAACACCTTGCGCTCCTCCTCCACTGGTATGTCCCCGCACGAGTGTCAGTTTGGCTATGCCCCTCCATTGTTCCCGGACCAGGAGGCAGAAGTCAGAGTGCCTTCAGCCTTGAAGTTCGTCAGACGCTGTCGGCTTATGTGGAGGAAGACCCGTCTTAATCTTATGCGTTCCTCACAGAGGTACCAACAACAAGCCAACAGACGTCACCGTCCCGGGCCTACCCTGCGCCCCGGCCAGAGAGTCTGGCTCTCCACAAGAGACTTACCACTACGGGTGGAGTCTCGCAAGCTGTCCCAAAAATACATCGGTCCCTTTAAGGTTGCCAGGAGAGTTAACCCAGTTTCTTATCGCCTACACTTACCCAGATCCCTTAAGATTAATCCCACATTTCACATTTCCTTATTAAAACCTGTTGTTTTTTCTCCCCTTGTCCCGGCAGACAGACCTCCCCCTCTGCCTCGTGTCATTGGAGGCCAGCCGGCTTATACCGTCCATCGGATACTGGATTCCCGCCGGGTGCAGCGGTCCTGGCAGTATCTGGTGGACTGGGAAGGCTACGGTCCCGAGGAGCGCTCCTGGGTTCCTGCCAAAGACATACTGGACCCTGACCTCATTCGTCAGTTCAGGGCCCTCCACCCTGAGAGAGCTGGTAGGAACGTCAGGAGCCGTTCCTAGAGGGTGGATTCTGTCAGGATTTGGCAAGGGTTGTTCCGGTTTTTGGTCACTAGATGCCCCCATTGTGCCTTTTGACCTTTTGTTTTCCCTTGATCCCCATTATTATTTGCACCTGTGCCTCGTTTCCCCTGATTGTATTTAAACCCTTTGTTTTCCTCAGTCCTTTGCTCTGTGTTTGTATGTTAGCACCCAGCCCTAGTACTCTGTGAACTCTTGTTGATCCCGGTGGACTCTCTTGTGGAATTCTGTTTTTTGTTCTTGTTTGTTTTTTTGAGTATTTTTTAGGCTTTTTGTGCTATACCTTCCACCTTGTGGATTTACCTTTTTGTCTTGGAGGATTACCTTTGTTCTTGTGGAATTCCTTTTGAGGTTGTGGAGTTACATGTTTTCCTGAAGAACTTCACTTTTTACTTCATTAAATACACCGTCTCAAGTACTGCTGTGTCTGCCTCATCTTCTGGGTTCTGCCAACTATTCGTGGCTCAGTTGGTTAAGTGACTGTTTCTCACTCCGGAGACCCGGGTTCGTACCCAGGTCCTGACAAGTGTGTAGGGAGGAGTCCTGTTATGGGTAGGGAGGAGTCCTGTTATGGGTAGGGAGGAGTCCTGTTATGGGTAGGGAGGAGTCCTGTTATGGGTCGGGAGGAGTCCTGTTATGGGTCGGGAGGAGTCCTGTTATGGGTCGGGAGGAGTCCTGTTAGGGGGTAGGGTAGAGTCCTGTTACAGGGGGTAGGGTAGAGTCCTGTTACAGGGGGTAGGGTAGAGTCCTGTTACAGGGGGTAGGGTAGAGTCCTGTTACAGGGGTAGGGTAGAGTCCTGTTACAGGGGGTAGGGTAGGGTTACAGGGGTAGGGTAGAGTCCTGTTACAGGGGGTAGGGTAGAGTCCTGTTACAGGGGGTAGGGTAGAGTCCTGTTACAGGGGGTAGGGTAGAGTCCTGTTACAGGGGGTAGGGTAGAGTCCTGTTACAGGGGGTAGGGTAGAGTCCTGTTACAGGGGGTAGGGTAGAGTCCTGTTACAGGGGGTAGGGTAGAGTCCTGTTACAGGGGTAGGGTAGAGTCCTGTTACAGGGGGTAGGGTAGAGTCCTGTTACAGGGGGTAGGGTAGAGTCCTGTTACAGGGGGTAGGGTAGAGTCCTGTTACAGGGGGTAGGGTAGAGTCCTGTTACAGGGGGTAGGGTAGAGTCCTGCTACAGGGGGTAGGGAAGAGTCCTGTTACAGGAGGTAGTGTAGAGTCCTGTTACAGGAGGTAGTGTAGAGTCCTGTTACAAGGGGTAGTGAAGAGTCCTGTTATGGGAGGGGGAGAGGAGGCGCGGTCCGACCAAGACATGCCAATCAGCCCCATCCTCCGGACTCATCGTCCCCCTGCACTAATATGATGACAGCAGAACACACTGGCAGGTAGCGGCAGCACACAGGAACACACACTTGGGACCCCCAAACCAGGTGATGGCATGAGTGAAAAAGAGAGAGAAGAGAGGCGTACCTGACTCAGATGCCTTCAGATGTGAGAAGCCTTGAGGGAGAAGAAGGATAGATGGAGAGATAGAGTATAAGGACACCACCACACCAACACAGCTGTTATAGTGTGATTAGGCACACTTTGCTATAAGGCAAAGCATGGTTATCGACACCAAAAACAAAGCTTTCGGCATGGCTGTCTGCATGGAAAAGCTTAATGTTTAGAATAAAAACTGTCAGAAGCGTCAAGTACCACTACGCTGCTAAAATACTGATCATATTGATTTCTATGGGCCTATTGATATAACAAGTTTCTATTTGCAATTTCAGTTAATTATTTATATGGATATATGTCTTACATTCATATTTACTACGTACAGCCTGAAGGCTAGTAGTATCTGTCGAAAATAAACTCCATCTGAAAGTGTGTCCTTTATTAACTCGTGACCCTTGTCCTCAGAACAGAACTCACCTGGTTTCCTCTGAATGGCTGATGAAAAGTTAGCAGTGTGGAGGAAAGAAAAGGAAAGAAAGGGAACAGAGATATCTAGCATTAGCGTAGAGTAGGGTACAGTCACACTGCTTTGGCTTGCATGCTGTCAATCACGCAAAAAATAAATATCTAACTACACAACTAAAGCATTACTTCTCCGTCACCATGTGAAGGACTAGAGCTGACCCTGCACATGCCTGTTTTAAAATAACATTTAAAACCCTGTGGAGAAAGGAGCATCCTTCCTATCATTTCAGGGAACCAAACTGTACATTATAAAATCATCAATTCATCTGATTCATTGTATTACCCAAACAACTCTTTCACATAGTAGCAAATATTCCATTAGAGACATAATATTACGCATCATGTACACCACAGTGTTCCCTTATACACTAGTTAGAGTTAAGATACACAAATCTCAGTTGCCTTAGAGGGCCTGATGTGGATTTATGATGCTGTGAGGTTTGTGGCTCTCTCAAAACTCCCTGGATCCATTATCTAGACAACCCCCCCCCACCAACCCCCAGACTTCACTGCAGACTTAAATCCCCCCCAACCCCCAGACTTCACTGCCGACTCAAATCCTCTCCACACACCAACTTCAACACCTCCTCTGGCTTCTCATTGGCTTATAGGAATGCACACTGTTTACTCCATCAGGGGTTCAGACTGGTTAATAAAACCGACAACTCAACACCCAGAAAAAGCGTAGTAGCAAATTGAATTTACACAAATTAAGTAACTTCGCAACAGGAAGCCATGTATTCTCTGATGGCTATATATATTGCAGCTGTCCATGGCTATCTCTGCATAACCACAAGACATCATAACCCTGGCCGGCCGGCCGGCTGGTGCTGTGTGTGTGTGTGTGTGCGTGCGTGCGTGCGTGCGTGCGTGCGTGCGTGTGTGATTGTGTGTTGCTGGAATGGTTGTAAAAGCTAAACGCCGACAAATTCCTTTAATCAACCCCTGAGAGCAACAAGTAGTAGGAAATGAAACAGATCTTAATTAAAAAGGACTGTATTAGACATTTAAAGTGCCAGGCTAATACGCCATATCAGATATTAATTTGACTCAAAGCAATTACCGCTAGCTGCCGTGGTTTGATCTCTGGCCAGCCAGCTGCACTTGGAGGCCATTCAAATCACACCCAACCAACGTGTGGGAAGATGGTGATAACTGGGTCATTCCACAAATTAGGTGCATTTTGAGTAGTGCAACTTTGTGAGAAGGGGGGCAAAAAATGCTTCATTTCACAACATTTTTACATTGTCATAAAGAGCACATGTTCAACTGAATAAAAAACATGTTTTCCCATCTCAAGGGGCTATATAAAAAAATGAAAATACTATAGTAAGTGCCTATTAAATGCCAAATAAAGTAACAGGGTTGACCGTAACAGGGTTGACTGTAACAGGATTGACTGTAACAGGGTTGACCGTAACAGGGTTGACTGTAACAGGGTTGACCGTAACAGGGTTGACCGTAACAGGGTTGACAGTAACAGGGTTGACAGTAACATGGTTGACAGTAACAGGGTTGACCTTAACAGGGTTGACCTTAACAGGGTTGACCTTAACAGGATTGACCTTAACAGGATTGACCGTAACAGGGTTGACCTTAACAGGGTTGACCTTAACAGGATTGACCTTAACAGGATTGACCGTAACAGGGTTGACCTTAACAGGGTTGACCTTAAAGAAGGGAGAAAGAAGGGAGAAGGAGGGGAGAAGGAGGGGAGAAGGGGGGGAGAAGGGAAAGGGAGGGGAGAAGGAGGGGAGAAGGAGGGGAGAAGGAGGGGAGAAGGAGGGGAGAAGGAGGCGAGACAGGAGAAGGAGGGGAGAAGAGAGAAGGAGGGGAGAAGGGGGGTAGAAGGAGGGGAGAAGGGAGAAGGAGGGGAGAAGGGAGAAGGAGGGGAGAAGGAGGGGAGAAGGAGGAGAGAAGGGAGAAGGAGGGGAGAAGGAGGGGAGAAGGGAAAGGGAGGGGAGAAGGAGGGGAGAAGGGAGAAGGAGGGGAAAAGGGAGAAGGAGGGTAGAAGGAGGGGAGAAGGGAGAAGGAGGGGAGAAGGGAGAAGGAGGGGAGAAGGAGGGGAGAAGGAGGAGAAAAGGGAGAAGGAGGGGAGAAGGAGGCGAGACGGGAGAAGGAGGGGAGAAGGAGGGGAGAAGGGAGAAGGAGGGGAGAAGGGAGAAGGGAGAAGGGAGAAGGGAGAAGGGAGAAGGATGGGAGAAGGGGAAAGGAAGAAGGATGGGAGAAGGGAGAAGGAGGGGAGAAGGGAGAAGGGAGAAGGGAGAAGGAGGGGAGAAGGGAGAAGGAGGGGAGAAGGAGGAGAGAAGGGAGAAGGATGGGAGAAGGGAGAAGGGAGAAGGATGGGAGAAGGGAGAAGGAGGGGAGAAGGGAGGAGGGAGAAGGATGGGAGAAGGGGAAAGGAAGAAGGATGGGAGATGGGAGAAGGTCGGAATACAAATACAGATACAACATTTCTCCTTTCTGTCATGTGACTGGCTGCAGTGTCCAGAACAAGCCAATGGACAGCAGATAGAATAACATGTGGTTTCCGTGTAATCCTTTTCCTGCTCCATTTGACCAGCCACAGCATGCATCACCATCCTCCATCCCTGCCCGTGCAAATCCTAACATCACTTTCAGGCTTGGACACAGACACAAGTGCCCTCTGAGCTCTGACTGTGTTGGAATTAGGCGCATGCAAAGACACACAGACACAAGCACACTCACACGAAACATGTGAACACACACACACACACACACACACACACACACACACACACACACACACACACACACACACACACACACACACACACACACACACACACACACACACCCTCCCTCTTTTCCCCCTGACCTATTTTCATAGTGATACCATTGAAACGGTCATTTTTCCATGTATGTTTATTAATCCCCAAAGCTAAGCTTGCAAGAATCGTTTCAGCACATGTTTAAGATTTTACTAGCCTTCAATTACTAGTGTTTTCTCAGGCAACGACATGCAGATTTTAAGCAAAACGAGGCCTATTTAAACTGCTCATTAAAAAAGAGGAAGTGGAAGAAGTGTGATGAGAGAATGGGGATCAGTTTGTTTACATTCTAGAAGCCTATAAAGCCGTTTAAACAACAACTGCTCCCCAGTGACATTGATTAATTAAGGCAGCCCCCTGCACCTCCCTTTCCCCCTTGACACCCTGGTCAGGAGAAGCACACTACATAGGAAATGCCGTTTTTGACATAGTCTTGACTGATTATAACACCAGTTCACTGAGCAGCAGAATGGCGAGAAAACAGTGCCTGATTCCAATACCCTGACACACTGACGTACTTAGCCACATGGGCAGACAAACTGAGCATGTGTTTTATGGCCAACTGTCGATCCTCTTCATCTGCTGGAAGGCAGTGTTTAGGGCTGAGCTCTGATGGAGATGTGGGCAGGGATGATCATAACGTTTCAGCTAGGCTAACGCTAACCCAGTCACCCTGTGTGAGGCTGAGCTCTGATGGAGCTGTGGGCAGGGATGATCATAACGTTTCAGCTAGGGTAACGCTAACCCAGTCACCCTGTGTGAGGCTGAGCTCTGATGGAGCTGTGGGCAGGGATGATCATAACGTTTCAGCTAGGCTAACGCTAACCCAGTCACCCTGTGTGAGGCTGAGCTCTGATGGAGCTGTGGGCAGGGATGATCATAACGTTTCAGCTAGGCTAACGCTAACCCAGTCACCCTGTGTGAGGCTGAGCTTTTATCTACATTTAAGTCATTTGGTAGTCGCTCTTATCCAGAGCAACTTATAGGAGTAATTAGGGTTAAGTGCCTTGCTCAAGGGCACATCAATGATTGTTTTACCAAGTTAGCTGGGTGATTCTAACCGACAACCTTTCGGTTAATGGCCCAACGCTCACTAGGCTATCTGCCCTTGTGAGGACATTGGCAGGATGAGGGCTGGGATGATGATGGTCGCTGATAATGATTATGTTCCAGCTAGCTAAATAAGTCATCGCGTGGGGCTGATGATGGTTCTCATGTAATGTAATGATGTTGATGTTGTTTCATCTTGGGGCGGCAGCATAGCCTAGTGGTTAGAGCGTTGGACTAGTAACCGGGAGCTTGCGAGTTCAAACCCCCGAGCTGACAAGGTACAAATCTGTCGTTCTGCTCCTGAACAGGCAGTTAACCCACTGTTCCCAGGCCGTCATTGAAAATAAGAATCTGTTCTTAACTGACTTGCCTGGTTAAATAAAGGTAAAAATGTAATTAAAAAATAAAAATTGTGGGGCCTGAGATCATGTCTGGGTGCTGAAGGCTGCGATGCTAGCTAAGATAACCCAATTAATCTGTGATGTTTCAGCTAGGTTTAGGATAATGTCATCATGAAGGGCTGTGATGCTGCTGAGGATGTTGCTCATGTTTAAGCTAGGCTAAGCTAACCCCTTGCTTTAGTTTAGTCCATGTAGTGTTCTCATCCACAGTTAAACAGGGAAAACTGAGTGGACAAATAACCCATCCCAGTCTAGCAGCTAAATGCTTCTTAGGCCTAGTGAGGCCAGCAATCTGCCTGCTGTGTGAAGCCTGACCCAGCCACCTCTAGGCTAGCAAACTGTATCTATACGGCTTTGGCTTGCCTTCCACATGCAAACACACACGCAAAGTGAACACGCACACACACACACACACGCGCGCACACACACACGCACGCACGCACACAGTGAACACGCACAGGTCTGACAGACTGCCCCATTACTCATTAGTGTAACACATGATGCTGCATCAACAGCCTCAATCAGCATAACACTGCACAGACACACACACACACACACACAGAAAGAACAGTTGCGTCTCTAATGCTGATGGGGATTATTAGCAATGTTGGAAAAATATGCTGTCTGTACTTATACAACAGACAGTACATAAAACCTGCCTGCAAGTGCAAGACTGTCTTTAGAAAAATAACAGCAAAGCTTTAGCAGTAAGTGTTGCTGTAGACACACTATGGCAACAAAAACCTCCCTGTAAGACGTAGTCGATTGCTGATGTCAGTTTGAATTTAGTGTGGTATTTGTCCCGACATTTCTGCTCTCATTATCCTCCAAATTATGCTTCAGAGTATCCATGGTGTAATCAACAAGCAGCCACATCAGCTAAGACTGACACAGACACAGAGAGACACAGAGAGAGATAAAGAGAGAGGGCTAGAGAGAGAAATAGCCTGGACTGCTGTGTGTGAGCTGGACACCAAGTCTAGCTAAGGCCGCAGCAGAGTGCCGTTCTCCTGTCTAGTGGCATTTGTCCTCTCCATAATAGGGCTGCTGTGTTGTGAATTATAAACTCTGTCCTGGGGCGACGACATGGCCCTCTATTCAACTGTTGTCCTGAATCACAAGTAACCTCTTCAATCTAGGTTGTTTTAGCACAAGGATGTCATCGCCCCCACGGCCTGAGAGAAGCTCTCAAACGACTGAATGGATCTCTTTTCCTCTCTCTCCTCTCTCTCCTCTTCTCCTCTCATCATTGTTAGAAAGAGGGAGAGAAAGAATAGAATCAGGCCAAAGCATAATGTCTGAATCTGACTACAGTCTGCACTGTACAGAGGACATGTTGTAGTGTCCAGTCACTGAGTCTAACTACAGTACAGAGGACATGTTGTAGTGTCCAGTCACTGAGTCTGACATGTTGTAGTGTCCAGTCACTGAGTCTGACATGTTGTAGTGTCCAGTCACTGAGTCTGACATGTTGTAGTGTCCAGTCACTGAGTCTGACATGTTGTAGTGTCCAGTCACTGAGTCTGACATGTTGTAGTGTCCAGTCACTGAGTCTGACATGTTGTAGTGTCCAGTCACTGAGTCTGACATGTTGTAGTGTCCAGTCACTGAGTCTGACATGTTGTACTGTCCAGTCACTGAGTCTGACATGTTGTATTGTCCAGTCACTGAGTCTGACATGTTGTAGTGTCCAGTCACTGAGTCTGACATGTTGTAGTGTCCAGTCACTGAGTCTGACATGTTGTAGTGTCCAGTCACTGAGTCTAACTACAGTACAGAGGACATGTTGTAGTGTCCAGTGACTGAGTCTGACATGTTGTACTGTCCAGTCACTGAGTCTGACATGTTGTACTGTCCAGTCACTGAGTCTGACATGTTGTACTGTCCAGTCACTGAGTCTGACATGTTGTACTGTCCAGTCACTGAGTCTGACATGTTGTAGTGTCCAGTCACTGAGTCTGACATGTTGTACTGTCCAGTCACTGAGTCTGACATGTTGTAGTGTCCAGTCACTGAGTCTGACATGTTGTAGTGTCCAGTCACTGAGTCTGACATGTTGTACTGTCCAGTCACTGAGTCTGACATGTTGTAGTGTCCAGTCACTGAGTCTGACATGTTGTAGTGTCCAGTCACTGAGTCTGACATGTTGTAGTGTCCAGTCACTGAGTCTGACATGTTGTAGTGTCCAGTCACTGAGTCTGACATGTTGTACTGTCCAGTCACTGAGTCTGACATGTTGTAGTGTCCAGTCACTGAGTCTGACATGTTGTAGTGTCAAGTCACTGAGTCTGACATGTTGTACTGTCCAGTCACTGAGTCTGACATGTTGTAGTGTCCAGTCACTGAGTCTGACATGTTGTAGTGTCCAGTCACTGAGTCTGACATGTTGTAGTGTCCAGTCACTGAGTCTGACATGTTGTAGTGTCCAGTCACTGAGTCTGACATGTTGTAGTGTCCAGTCACTGAGTCTGACATGTTGTACTGTCCAGTCACTGAGTCTGACATGTTGTATTGTCCAGTCACTGAGTCTGACATGTTGTAGTGTCCAGTCACTGAGTCTGACATGTTGTAGTGTCCAGTCACTGAGTCTGACATGTTGTAGTGTCCAGTCACTGAGTCTAACTACAGTACAGAGGACATGTTGTAGTGTCCAGTGACTGAGTCTGACATGTTGTACTGTCCAGTCACTGAGTCTGACATGTTGTACTGTCCAGTCACTGAGTCTGACATGTTGTACTGTCCAGTCACTGAGTCTGACATGTTGTACTGTCCAGTCACTGAGTCTGACATGTTGTAGTGTCCAGTCACTGAGTCTGACATGTTGTACTGTCCAGTCACTGAGTCTGACATGTTGTAGTGTCCAGTCACTGAGTCTGACATGTTGTAGTGTCCAGTCACTGAGTCTGACATGTTGTACTGTCCAGTCACTGAGTCTGACATGTTGTAGTGTCCAGTCACTGAGTCTGACATGTTGTAGTGTCCAGTCACTGAGTCTGACATGTTGTAGTGTCCAGTCACTGAGTCTGACATGTTGTAGTGTCCAGTCACTGAGTCTGACATGTTGTACTGTCCAGTCACTGAGTCTGACATGTTGTAGTGTCCAGTCACTGAGTCTGACATGTTGTAGTGTCCAGTCACTGAGTCTGACATGTTGTACTGTCCAGTCACTGAGTCTGACATGTTGTAGTGTCCAGTCACTGAGTCTGACATGTTGTAGTGTCCAGTCACTGAGTCGGACATGTTGTAGTGTCCAATCACTGAGTCTGACATGTTGTAGTGTCCAGTCACTGAGTCTGACATGTTGTAGTGTCCAGTCACTGAGTCTGACATGTTGTAGTGTCCAGTCACTGAGTCTGACATGTTGTACTGTCCAGTCACTGAGTCTGACATGTTGTACTGTCCAGTCACTGAGTCTAACTACAGTACAGAGGACATGTTGTAGTGTCCAGTCACTGAGTCTAACTACAGTACAGAGGACATGTTGTAGTGTCCAGTCACTGAGTCTGACATGTTGTAGTGTCCAGTCACTGAGTCTAACTACAGTACAGAGGACATGTTGTAGTGTCCAGTCACTGAGTCTGACATGTTGTAGTGTCCAGTCACTGAGTCTGACATGTTGTAGTGTCCATTCACTGAGTCTGACATGTTGTACTGTCCAGTCACTGAGTCTAACTACAGTACAGAGGACATGTTGTAGTGTCCAGTCACTGAGTCTGACATGTTGTACTGTCCAGTCACTGAGTCTGACATGTTGTAGTGTCCAGTCACTGAGTCTGACATGTTGTAGTGTCCAGTCACTGAGTCTGACATGTTGTAGTGTCCAGTCACTGAGTCTGACATGTTGTACTGTCCAGTCACTGAGTCTGACATGTTGTAGTGTCCAGTCACTGAGTCTGACATGTTGTAGTGTCCAGTCACTGAGTCTGACATGTTGTAGTGTCCAGTCACTGAGTCTGACATGTTGTAGTGTCCAGTCACTGAGTCTGACATGTTGTAGTGTCCAGTCACTGAGTCTGACATGTTGTAGTGTCCAGTCACTGAGTCTGACATGTTGTAGTGTCCAGTCACTGAGTCTGACATGTTGTACTGTCCAGTCACTGAGTCTGACATGTTGTAGTGTCCAGTCACTGAGTCTGACATGTTGTAGTGTCCAGTCACTGAGTCTGACATGTTGTAGTGTCCAGTCACTGAGTCTGACATGTTGTACTGTCCAGTCACTGAGTCTGACATGTTGTAGTGTCCAGTCACTGAGTCTGACATGTTGTAGTGTCCAGTCACTGAGTCTGACATGTTGTACTGTCCAGTCACTGAGTCTAACTACAGTACAGAGGACATGTTGTAGTGTCCAGACACTGAGTCTGACATGTTGTACTGTCCAGTCACTGAGTCTGACATGTTGTTGTGTCCAGTCACTGAGTCTGACATGTTGTAGTGTCCAGTCACTGAGTCTGACATGTTGTAGTGTCCAGTCACTGAGTCTGACATGTTGTAGTGTCCAGTCACTGAGTCTGACATGTTGTTGTGTCCAGTCACTGAGTTTGACATGTTGTAGTGTCCAGTCACTGAGTCTGACATGTTGTAGTGTCCAGTCACTGAGTCTGACATGTTGTAGTGTCCAGTCACTGAGTCTGACATGTTGTAGTGTCCAGTCACTGAGTCTGACATGTTGTAGTGTCCAGTCACTGAGTCTGACATGTTGTACTGTCCAGTCACTGAGTCTGACATGTTGTTGTGTCCAGTCACTGAGTCTGACATGTTGTAGTGTCCAGTCACTGAGTCTGACATGTTGTAGTGTCCAGTCACTGAGTCTGACATGTTGTACTGTCCAGTCACTGAGTCTGACATGTTGTAGTGTCCAGTCACTGAGTCTGACATGTTGTAGTGTCCAGTCACTGAGTCTGACATGTTGTAGTGTCCAGTCACTGAGTCTGACATGTTGTAGTGTCCAGTCACTGAGTCTGACATGTTGTAGTGTCCAGTCACTGAGTCTGACATGTTGTAGTGTCCAGTCACTGAGTCTGACATGTTGTAGTGTCCAGTCACTGAGTCTGACATGTTGTAGTGTCCAGTCACTGAGTCTGACATGTTGTACTGTCCAGTCACTGAGTCTGACATGTTGTAGTGTCCAGTCACTGAGTCTGACATGTTGTAGTGTCCAGTCACTGAGTCTGACATGTTGTAGTGTCCAGTCACTGAGTCTGACATGTTGTACTGTCCAGTCACTGAGTCTGACATGTTGTAGTGTCCAGTCACTGAGTCTGACATGTTGTAGTGTCCAGTCACTGAGTCTGACATGTTGTACTGTCCAGTCACTGAGTCTAACTACAGTACAGAGGACATGTTGTAGTGTCCAGACACTGAGTCTGACATGTTGTACTGTCCAGTCACTGAGTCTGACATGTTGTTGTGTCCAGTCACTGAGTCTGACATGTTGTAGTGTCCAGTCACTGAGTCTGACATGTTGTAGTGTCCAGTCACTGAGTCTGACATGTTGTAGTGTCCAGTCACTGAGTCTGACATGTTGTTGTGTCCAGTCACTGAGTTTGACATGTTGTAGTGTCCAGTCACTGAGTCTGACATGTTGTAGTGTCCAGTCACTGAGTCTGACATGTTGTAGTGTCCAGTCACTGAGTCTGACATGTTGTAGTGTCCAGTCACTGAGTCTGACATGTTGTAGTGTCCAGTCACTGAGTCTGACATGTTGTACTGTCCAGTCACTGAGTCTGACATGTTGTTGTGTCCAGTCACTGAGTCTGACATGTTGTTGTGTCCAGTCACTGAGTCTGACATGTTGTAGTGTCCAGTCACTGAGTCTGACATGTTGTAGTGTCCAGTCACTGAGTCTGACATGTTGTAGTGTCCAGGCACTGAGTCTGACATGTTGTAGTGTCCAGGCACTGAGTCTGACATGTTGTTGTGTCCAGTCACTGAGTCTGACATGTTGTTGTGTCCAGTCACTGAGTCTGACATGTTGTAGTGTCCAGTCACTGAGTCTGACATGTTGTAGTGTCCAGTCACTGAGTCTGACATGTTGTAGTGTCCAGTCACTGAGTCTGACATGTTGTAGTGTCCAGTCACTGAGTCTAACTACAGTACAGAGGACATGTTGTAGTGTCCAGTCACTGAGTCTGACATGTTGTAGTGTCCAGTCACTGAGTCTGACATGTTGTAGTGTCCAGTCACTGAGTCTAACTACAGTACAGAGGACATGTTGTAGTGTCCAGTCACTGAGTCTGACATGTTGTAGTGTCCAGTCACTGAGTCTGACATGTTGTAGTGTCCAGTCACTGAGTCTGACATGTTGTAGTGTCCAGTCGCTGAGTTTGACATGTTGTAGTGTCCAGTCACTGAGTCTGACATGTTGTAGTGTCCAGTCACTGAGTCTGACATGTTGTAGTGTCCAGTCACTGAGTCTGACATGTTGTAGTGTCCAGTCACTGAGTCTGACATGTTGTAGTGTCCAGTCACTGAGTCTGACATGTTGTACAGTGTTCTAAACCATTCTAAAATATATACGGTTGCACCCTGTATTATTACTGCCATTAGTATGTTGTGTTTTGGAATGCTAAGCTTAGCAGTGGAGTGTAGTAACTAATATCTAAAAGAACCCAACAGGGGAATTAAAAGCTTCAGTCTAAGGTAGTGAACCACAATGGAGGAGTATTCAGTGTGCATTCATTCCCTCTTGTTTCAAGATAGTTGTGTTGTCTTTTGACCATGTCACTCTGATCTAACCAGCCAGGAAGTGGTCTAAACCAGGCAGGAACAGGAAGTGGGTCAGCAGTCAATCAAACTCACACTGGTTCTCTATACCCATAAAACCCAGATGAAAGAGAAGAAGAGCATGTGGTGTCATCTAGAGACGCATTAGTTTCCTTTGTCTCATAAAAAAGGCAGAACTAAAGGCATGAACAGAAATAGGATTTTACTATGAGCCTTGTCAGAGTACCACATCTCAATAAGATACATAGCAGAGATAGCCTAAGTGTCCAGAGGGAGGAAGATAAAGCTGTTACTTATTATTCAAACTATTTTCTACACTTGTGGTCCCTGGAAAACAAATATTTGGATGGGAAGAGAAAGATCTGAACTTTGTAATATGACTCTTGTCAAACGATACTGTATCCCTGTACAGATTTCTCCTAAAAGTAGTAATAGAAAGAGAAGCTATTTCCTCGTATACCACTTCCGATATAACACCCACAAACAACAAACATTCCCTTTTCAATCCACTGTGAAAGAGGAACCACCCACACAGAGAAGTCCCGCATTCTATAACAGTGAATCTGTGTCTCGTAAATTATAAATGCAAAAACGCAAAATTGTGGGCGTGTGTTCTTTTAACATGGAACTGACAATGTAACCAAAACCTTTGAGATATTATGAAGTTATCTCAATATAAACACAGTTTACATAATGTATAGTTACACAGATTTATAGTAACTTATCTACAATTAGTAACATAAATTGGTTGGTAAGACAGAATCATCTTACCTTGGCTGCAGGTCCTTCCTGTATATCCCGTTTTGGAGCAGTCGCAGTACGGTTCTCCATCAGCCACGGAGCAGGAGCCTCCATTCTCACACGGGTTCCCTGTACATAGACCCATCTCCTCCAGACGTACCTTCTGACTGTTGATCAGCTTGGGAACCTTGTTCCCGTAATTCAGATCTTTGATATCTCCTTTGAACGGAGGCAGCTCTCTAACCATTGGCAGGGTGATGACCGAGGTCCTGATGTCTCCGGGTATGCCCCCGAGGAAGAGGTCACTGACGACAATCATGAACTGGCGCTCTGGTCGAACATCCTCCGCCTTGGTCTGCCCGTCCAGGGCCAAGACCGTTCTGAGGTTGTGTCGGCTGACCATCGCAAAGTGCCAGCAGCTGTCGTTGACCGATTTGTCAGCGGTGACTGTGGTCTCAGCGCAATCAATGCTGAAGCGAAGCTGTAGCTTCCCTTCCGTTACGGTGAGAAGCAGGAAGTCACAGTAGCCGCCGTCGTCGAAGTAGAGGATCAGGGCGTCGGACGTGTCTGTTTGGAACTGGAAGGTGAGGTCACTTCTGGTACTGGCATCCCAGCGGCGGTACCGTGCCCACTGGCCCTCAGAACCCCTGAACTCCAGGCCCTGACACAGGCCCAGTAGATTACTGAGAAGCAGAAGAACACACTGAGGGAGACTAAAGGGAGTCATTGTAGAAAAACACTATGTAGAGCTATAGGGGTATGCCAGTTGAGGTTAGTTAGAGGGAGAAATCCTTTAGATTCGGAATAGCATCAGAGGTGTTTTCAGTTCAATGACGGATATAGGCTATTCAATGTATATACCACCTGCTCTAGTCAGGAAGGTGACACAAATATCCTTTAGACTGTGATAAAGATCTGATATTGAAATCACTGAAGTATGGGAGATCATTTAATTCCAAGTCTGAGCTGCAGATAATGGAGAAGAAACATCTGTATTCCTCCTAAGGAGGATAACCTTGAGAGAATCAATCCTTAGTGTGATGAGGCTGATCCTTAGTGTGATGAGGCTGATCCTTAGTGTGATGAGGCTGATCCTTAGTGTGATGAGGCTGATCCTTAGTGTGATGAGGCTGATCCTTAGTGTGATGAGGCTGATCCTTAGTGTGTTCTGTCAGTGATACAGAGGCCCATCGATGAGTTGCTTCCTTTGAGGCGACTGCAAGGATTAAAACACACAGCGGCCATTTTGGGTCAAGATCCGTAGCCACGTCCCATAGTACTGTACTTCCTAGTCCAGTTTCAGGCCTTACAGAGACGTCACTGCAAAACAACAGAAATGACATTATTCAGCATACACAACACAACTATGAATCACAGCTCACCCAAAAACATTCATTGACTGTAGGTTGCAACAAAAGTCTGAAATCACCATAAAAATGTTGCTGCCAGCACTTCCTCCTGGAGAACTGATATATATTCACTTACCCTTTGGCCTCCCATCTAGGGCATTAAACCAGCCCGGCTGTTTTTTTCCACTGACTATTGCCAATGTAATTTCATGGGAATGATGTGGAGAGATCACTTGAAAACTAAATAGATTCACTATTGCTTTCAGAGTCATTCCAAAGGGTAGGTTTAACAGAGCAAATGAAATGTGGCCATACTTTATCACACATATATCAACAGTGATGCTACACTATATATACAAAAGTATGAGGACAGCCCTTCAAGTGAATGGTTTGGGCTATTTCAGCCACAACCATTGCTGACAGGAGTGTAAAATTGGGTGCACAGCCTTGAAATCTACATAGACAAACATTGGCAGTAGAATGGCCTTACTGAAGAGCTCAGTGACTTTCAACGTGGCACCGTCATAGGATGACACCTTTCCAACAAGTCAGTTTGTCAAATTCCTGACCTGTAAGTGCTGTTATTGTGAAGTGGAAAAATGCCCGGGGGGAATGCTACCTGCCCCAACGCATGGTGCCAACTGTAAGGTTTGGTTTAGGAGGAATAATGGCCTGGGGGAACGCTACCTGCCCCAACGCATGGTGCCAACTGTAAAGTTTGGTTTAGGAGGAATAATGGCCTGGGGGAATGCTACCTGCCCCAACGCATGGTGCCAACTGTAAAGTTTGGTTTAGGAGGAATAATGGCCTGGGGGAATGCTACCTGCCCCAACGCATGGTGCCAACTGTAAAGTTTGGTTTAGGAGGAATAATGGCCGGGGGGAATGCTACCTGCCCCAAAGCATGGTGCCAACTGTAAAGTTTGGTTTAGGAGGAATAATGGCCTGGGGAATGCTACCTGCCCCAACGCATGGTGCCAACTGTAAAGTTTGGTTTAGGAGGAATAATGGCCTGGGGGAATGCTACCTGCCCCAACGCATGGTGCCAACTGTAAAGTTTGGTTTAGGAGGAATAATGGCCTGGGGGAATGCTACCTGCCCCAACGCATGGTGCCAACTGTAAGGTTTGGTTTAGGAGGAATAATGGCCGGGGGGAATGCTACCTGCCCCAACGCATGGTGCCAACTGTAAAGTTTGGTTTAGGAGGAATAATGGCCTGGGGGAATGCTACCTGCCCCAACGCATGGTGCCAACTGTAAAGTTTGGTTTAGGAGGAATAATGGCCTGGGGGAATGCTACCTGCCCCAACGCATGGTGCCAACTGTAAAGTTTGGTTTAGGAGGAATAATGCCCGGGGGGAATGCTACCTGCCCCAACGCATGGTGCCAACTGTAAAGTTTGGTTTAGGAGGAATAATGCCCGGGGGGAATGCTACCTGCCCCAACGCATGGTGCCAACTGTAAAGTTTGGTTTAGGAGGAATAATGCCCGGGGGGAATGCTACCTGCCCCAACGCATGGTGCCAACTGTAAAGTTTGGTTTAGGAGGAATAATGCCCGGGGGGAATGCTACCTGCCCCAACGCATGGTGCCAACTGTAAAGTTTGGTTTAGGAGGAATAATGCCCGGGGGGAATGCTACCTGCCCCAACGCATGGTGCCAACTGTAAAGTTTGGTTTAGGAGGAATAATGGCCTGGGGCTGTTTTTTCATAGTTCGGGCTAGTTCCAGGTCCGGTGAGGGGAAATCTTAACGCTACAGCATATAATGACATTCCAGACGATTCTGTGCTTCCAACATTGTGGCAACATTTTGGGGAAGGCCCTTTCCTGTTTCAGCATGAAAATGCCCCCAAGCACAATGCAAGGTCTCTACAGAAATGGTTTGTTGAGATTGGTGTGGAAGAACTTGACTGGCCTGCACAGAGCCCTGACCTCAACCCCATCGAACACCTTTGGGATGAATTGGAATGCAGACTGCGAGCCAGGCCTAATCGCCCAACATCAGTGCCCAACTTCACTAATGCTCTTGTGGCTGAATGGAAGCAAATCCACGCAGCAATGTTCCAACATCTAGTGGGAAGCCTTCCCAGAAGAGTAGAGGCTCTTAGAGCAGCAAATGTATGCCCATAATTTTGGAATGACATGTTTGACGAGCAGGTGTCCACATATAGTATGTTTGGTCATGCAGTGTATTTAGGCCTATATAGCATTTGCAAAGTCATCAACAGCTTTTGTTTGCATTAAACCCAGAATTCAATTAAATATCGACAATACAATAGGCCTAGGGTTTCAAGCTCTGGTTCATTTAAAATGCAAAGCTATTTAATTATATTTTATTTCATGCAACCAAATAGCAACATTTGAAACAGATGTATTTTCTGCTTGGATAATTCCAACTGTGCCACTGACTTAG
Source organism: Oncorhynchus keta (assembly GCF_023373465.1). Classification (NCBI taxonomy): domain Eukaryota; kingdom Metazoa; phylum Chordata; class Actinopteri; order Salmoniformes; family Salmonidae; genus Oncorhynchus; species Oncorhynchus keta. The sequence goes on from NC_068428.1 coordinate 38,514,133, forward strand.
TCTATGCCTGCTTGAAGCTGTGCTGCCTGGGGAAGAGGGAGAGGAGGACCTGCTGCCCGCTTGGAGCTGTGCTGCTTGGGGAAGAGGGAGAGGAGGACCTTCTGCCTGCTTGGAGCTGTGCTGCCTGGGGAAGAGGGAGAGGAGGACCTGCTGCCTGCTTGGAGCTGTGCTGCTTGGGAGGAGGGAGAGCAGGACCTGCTGCCTGCTTGGTGGCTGTAGCTTCTTTCTTGGCGTTCATGTGGTTCTCACGAAGCTTACATATCAGATCCAGTGGGATTTATGGTGCTGAGGATGCAAACACTCATATGTATTTTCCATCTGTACACCGTGAGTGTTGCTGACCACTCTCCATCACTGATGTGGAGTACAGCTCCGCTGGTATGTTGTTCTGTGCAGAGGGGGGCAGCTCCTGCCTTTTATCTGTTCACTGTTCCCAGCAGGCTAGTCTTCTTTGCAATCAACTTGTCTGCCAGGGATATTGATGTGACAAAGTGTTCCATGGTCACATTTCCACCTTTGCCCATGTAAGGCTCCAGGAATCTCAAACCCACAGTCTCAGACAGCCGCTCACCCGCTGGCCTGGTTTCATCTTTCCCCAGATATGGAAAGCCATTCAGCAAGTATTAACCAAAAGTGTGTCCTTTTAGCTCATATACAACAGAACAGCATATATCAAATTAGGTTTATTGCAGTACTAGTGTTTCCTTATAGTAGCCAGAGCAATGCTGCTGCACGAGTGGCCATGTGCTGAATGCACAGACAGTGGAGTGGTCATGAGCTGAATGCATGGACAGGGGAGTGGTCATGAGCTGAATGCACAGACAGGGGAGTGGTCATGAGCTGAATGCATGGACAGGGGAGTGGTCATGAACTGAATGCACAGACAGGGGAGTGGTCATGAGCTGAATGCACAGACAGGGGAGTGGTCATGAGCTGAATGCACAGACAGGGGAGTGGTCATGAGCTGAATGCATGGACAGGGGAGTGGTCATGAGCTGAATGCACAGACAGGGGAGTGGTCATGAGCTGAATGCACAGACAGGGGAGTGGTCATGAGCTGAATGCATGGACAGGGGAGTGGTCATGAGCTGAATGCATGGACAGGGGAGTGGTCATGAGTTCTGATGCATGGACAGGGGAGTGGTCATGAGCTGAATGCACAGACAGTGGAGTGGTCATGAGCTGAATGCATGGACAGGGGAGTGGTCATGAGCTGAATGCACAGACAGTGGAGTGGTCATGAGCAGAATGCACAGACAGTGGAGTGGTCATGAGCAGAATGCACAGACAGTGGAGTGGTCATGAGCTGAATGCACAGACAGTGGAGTGGTCATGAGCTGAATGCACAGACAGTGGAGTGGTCATGAGCTGAATGCACAGACAGTGGAGTGGTCATGAGCTGAATGCATGGACAGGGGAGTGGTCATGAGCTGAATGCACAGACAGTGGAGTGGTCATGAGCTGAATGCACAGACAGGGGAGTGGTCATGAGCTGAATGCACAGACAGTGGAGTGGTCATGAGCTGAATGCACAGACAGGGGAGTGGTCATGAGCTGAATGCATGGACAGGGGAGTGGTCATGAGCTGAATGCACAGACAGTGGAGTGGTCATGAGCTGAATGCACAGACAGGGGAGTGGTCATGAGTTGAATGCATGGACAGTGGAGTGGTCATGAGCAGAATGCATGGACAGGGGAGTGGTCATGAGTTCTGATGCATGGACAGGGGAGTGGTCATGAGCTGAATGCACAGACAGTGGAGTGGTCATGAGCAGAATGCACAGACAGTGGAGTGGTCATGAGCTGAATGCACAGACAGTGGAGTGGTCATGAGCAGAATGCACAGACAGTGGAGTGGTCATGAGCTGAATGCACAGACAGTGGAGTGAGCAGAATGCAGGGGAGTGGTCATGAGTTCTGATGCATGGACAGGGGAGTGGTCATGAGCTGAATGCACAGACAGTGGAGTGGTCATGAGCTGAATGCATGGACAGGGGAGTGGTCATGAGCTGAATGCACAGACAGTGGAGTGGTCATGAGCAGAATGCACAGACAGTGGAGTGGTCATGAGCAGAATGCACAGACAGTGGAGTGGTCATGAGCAGAATGCACAGACAGTGGAGTGGTCATGAGCTGAATGCACAGACAGTGGAGTGGTCATGAGCAGAATGCATGGACAGGGGAGTGGTCATGAGTTCTGATGCATGGACAGGGGAGTGGTCATGCGCTGAATGCACAGACAGTGGAGTGGTCATGAGCTGAATGCATGGACAGGGGAGTGGTCATGAGCTGAATGCACAGACAGTGGAGTGGTCATGAGCTGAATGCACAGACAGTGGAGTGGTCATGAGCTGAATGCACAGACAGGGGAGTGGTCATGAGTTGAATGCATGGACAGTGGAGTGGTCATGAGCTGAATGCATGGACAGTGGAGTGGTCATGAGCTGAATGCACAGACAGGGGAGTGGTCATGAGCTGAATGAACAGACATTGGAGTGGTCATGAGCTGAATGCAAAGACAGTGGAGTGGTCATGAGCTGAATGCACAGACAGTGGAGTGGTCATGAGCTGAATGCACAGACAGTGGAGTGGTCATGAGCTGAATGCACAGACAGTGGAGTGGTCATGAGCTGAATGCATGGACAGGGGAGTGGTCATGAGTTGAATGCACAGACAGTGGAGTGGTCATGAGCTGAATGCACAGACAGTGGAGTGGTCATGAGCTGAATGCATGGACAGTGGAGTGGTCATGAGCTGAATGCACAGACAGTGGAGTGGTCATGAGCTGAATGCACAGACAGGGGAGTGGTCATGAGTTGAATGCATGGACAGTGGAGTGGTCATGAGCTGAATGCATGGACAGTGGAGTGGTCATGAGCTGAATGCACAGACAGGGGAGTGGTCATGAGCTGAATGCACAGACAGTGGAGTGGTCATGAGCTGAATGCACAGACAGTGGAGTGGTCATGAGCTGAATGCACAGACAGTGGAGTGGTCATGAGCTGAATGCACAGACAGTGGAGTGGTCATGAGCTGAATGCACAGACAGTGGAGTGGTCATGAGCTGAATGCATGGACAGTGGAGTGGTCATGAGCTGAATGCATGGACAGTGGAGTGGTCATGAGCTGAATGCACAGACAGGGGAGTGGTCATGAGCTGAATGCACAGACAGTGGAGTGGTCATGAGCTGAATGCACAGACAGTGGAGTGGTCATGAGCTGAATGCACAGACAGTGGAGTGGTCATGAGCTGAATGCACAGACAGTGGAGTGGTCATGAGCTGAATGCACAGACAGTGGAGTGGTCATGAGCAGAATGCACAGACAGTGGAGTGGTCATGAGCAGAATGCATGGACAGGGGAGTGGTCATGAGTTGAATGCATGGACAGGGGAGTGGTCATGAGTTGAATGCATGGACAGTGGAGTGGTCATGAGCTGAATGCACAGACAGTGGAGTGGTCATGAGCTGAATGTATGGACAGCACGATATTCTTGCAAAAAGTGCAATTTGGAAAAAGAGCTGCACCTCTTGAATTGTTTAATTTGTTAGACAAAGTGTCATAGAAACAGCAGAATATGCTCTTTCAGAATGCATATAGAAATCATGAATGTTTTACCTGCATGGGACTGAAGGAGGATTTGATAAAGCAATGTTCCTTTCCCTGCGTCTGTCATGTACAAGATGCGCCCATCACTTAATGTACAATTTGACAACTAATATGCCTAATATTGTCACTCATCAAATTTTTTATTTAATCTTGTCTATAATCTTTAATCTTGTCTATAGTTAATATAATCTTGTAACTCTCATTAAATTGCGAAATTAGTTTCGGTACAGTTTAAGGTGTAAATTCAATGGGCCGGCTGTGCAGGCTGACTGGCATTGTTTGTTTCCCTCTCATCAATTTGAGTCAAGGATATGTTTTGCATTATTCTAAAGGCCTACTGCAACACACAGCATGTTTTCATTTCCCTGACAATACATACAATTAGTGATAGTTACAGTCAATAATACTGTGAATAAAACAGTCCTGTATTTTACAAAGTAAAACGTAAAAGCGAATGGTATCAACATGTAAGGTGCGCTGTCAAATGATTAAAACAAGAGCCACGGTTGATTAATAGGCATAACACAAACTAATCATTACATTATTGTTGTTCTAAATTAAATCAACCTCATCCTTCGGTAACGTCTAATTTAAATTCGATTGCGAAGTAACTTGAACAATTATCGCCTATTCCATCCATTTGTCATTCAGTCAGGCGGCTGGCATTGTTTGCGGCGCTGTGGATAGAGTCAAGGATATGTTTTGCATTATTCTAAAAGCCTACTGCAATATGTCACATGTTTTGGGTTCCCTGACAATGCATTTGATTAGTTATAGAGTTAAAGTAAATTGAACAGTCCCATAACAGCTTATTTTTACAAAGTAATACGTAAAAGAGAATTGCATCAACCCACTTAAGTGTACGGTCAAATTACATCGCTGCTGATAAAAAGGCATAACACAAACTAATCGTTACACAGTTGTCTTTCTAAATTCAATCAACCTCTTCACCCTCTGTACCGTTCTGTTAGCCTATTTTAAATGAAATGGTGAAGGTGCATAATTATTACTCTTTTATCCATGTGTCATTCATTCAGTGAGGAGAGAGAGAGGAGCATTAGCGCCTGGCTGGGTACCAACGTCCTACAGAACGTTGTCTTGGAGCCTGGCTGGGTACCAACGTCCTACAGCACGTTGTCTTGGAGCCTGGCTGGGTACCAACGTCCTACAGCACGTTGTCTTGGAGCCTGGTTGGGTACCAACGTCCTACAGCACGTTGTCTTGGAGCCTGGCTGGGTACCAACGTCCTACAGCACATTGTCTTGGAGCCTGGCTGGGTACCAACGTCCTACAGCACGTTGTCTTGGAGCCTGGCTGGGTACCAACGTCCTACAGCACATTGTCTTGGAGCCTGGTTGGGTACCAACGTCCTACAGCACGTTGTCTTGGAGCCTGGCTGGGTACCAACGTCCTACAGCACGTTGTCTTGGAGCCTGGCTGGGTACCAACGTCCTACAGCACGTTGTCTTGGAGCCTGGCTGGGTACCAACGTCCTACAGCACGTTGTCTTGGAGCCTGGCTGGGTACCAACGTCCTACAGCACGTTGTCTTGGAGCCTGGTTGGGTACCAACGTCCTACAGCACGTTGTCTTGGAGCCTGGCTGGGTACCAACGTCCTACAGCACATTGTCTTGGAGCCTGGCTGGGTACCAAAGTCCTACAGCACGTTGTCTTGGAGCCTGGCTGGGTACCAACGTCCTACAGCATGTTGTCTTGGAGCCTGGCTGGGTACCAACGTCCTACAGCACGTTGTCTTGGAGCCTGGCTGGGTACCAACGTCCTACAGCATGTTCTCTTGGAGCCTGGTTGGGTACCAAATTCCTACAGCACATTGTCTTGGAGCCTGGCTGGGTACCAACGTCCTACAGCACGTTGTCTTGGAGCCTGGCTGGGTACCAAAGTCCTACAGCACATTGTCTTGGAGCCTGGCTGGGTACCAACATCCTACAGCACGTTGTCTTGGAGCCTGGCTGGGTACCAACGTCCTACAGCACGTTGTCTTGGAGCCTGGTTGGGTACCAACGTCCTACAGCACGTTGTCTTGGAGCCTGGCTGGGTACCAACGTCCTACAGCACATTGTCTTGGAGCCTGGCTGGGTACCAACGTCCTACAGCACGTTGTCTTGGAGCCTGGCTGGGTACCAACGTCCTACAGCACATTGTCTTGAGCCTCTGGGTACCAACGTCCTACAGCACATTGTCTTGGAGCCTGGCTGGGTACCAGCACGTTGTCTTGGAGCCCTGGGTACCAGCACGTTGTCTTGGAGCCTGGCTGGGTACCAATGTCCTACAGCACGTTGTCTTGGAGCCTGGTCTTGGAGCCTGGGGTACCAACGTCCTACAGCACGTTGTCTTGGAGCCTGGCTGGGTACCAACGTCCTACAGCACGTTGTCTTGGAGCCTGGCTGGGTACCAACGTCCTACAGCACGTTGTCTTGGAGCCTGGCTGGGTACCAACGTCCTACAGCACGTTGTCTTGGAGCCTGGCTGGGTACCAACGTCCTACAGCACGTTGTCTTGGAGCCTGGCTGGGTACCAATGTCCTACAGCACGTTGTCTTGGAGCCTGGCTGGGTACCAACGTCCTACAGCACGTTGTCTTGGAGCCTGGTTGGGTACCAACGTCCTACACAGCACGTTGTCTTGGAGCCTGGTTGGGTACCAACGTCCTACAGCACATTGTCTTGGAGCCTGGCTGGGTACCAACGTCCTACAGCACGTTGTCTTGGAGCCTGGCTGGGTACCAACGTCCTACAGCACGTCTTGTCTTGGAGCCTGGCCTGGGTACCAACGTCCTACAGCACATTGTCTTGGAGCCTGGCTGGGTACCAACGTCCTACAGCACGTTGTCTTGGAGCCTGGCTGGGTACCAACGTCCTACAGCACGTTGTCTTGGAGCCTGGCTGGGTACCAACGTCCTCGTTGTCTTGGAGCCAGCACGTCCTTGTCTTGGAGCCTGGCTGGGTACCAACGTCCTACAGCACGTTGTCTTGGAGCCTGGTTGGGTACCAACGTCCTACAGCACGTTGTCTTGGAGCCTGGTTGGGTACCAACGTCCTACAGCACGTTGTCTTCTTGGAGCCTGGTTGGGTACCAACGTCCTACAGCACGTTGTCTTGGAGCCTGGTCCTGGGTACCAACGTCCTACAGCACGTTGTCTTGGAGCCTGGCTGGGTACCAACGTCCTACAGCACGTTGTCTTGGAGCCTGGTTGGGTACCAATGTCCTACAGCACGTTGTCTTGGAGCCTGGCTGGGTACCAACGTCCTACAGCACGTTGTCTTGAGCCTGGTTGGGTACCAACGTCCTACAGCACGTTGTCTTGGAGCCTGGTTGGGTACCAACGTCCTACAGCACGCCTGGTTGTCTTACAGCACGTTGGAGCCTGGTTAGGTACCAACGTCCTACAGCACGTTGTCTTGGAGCCTGGCTGGGTACCAACGTCCTACAGCACGTTGTCTTGGAGCCTGGTTGGGTACCAACGTCCTACAGCACGTTGTCTTGGAGCCTGGTTGGGTACCAACGTCCTACAGCACGTTGTCTTGGAGCCTGGTTGGGTACCAACGTCCTACAGCACGTTGTCTTGGAGCCTGGTTGGGTACCAACGTCCTACAGCACGTTGTCTTGGAGCCTGGTTGGGTACCAACGTCCTACAGCACATTGTCTTGGAGCCTGGTTGGGTACCAACGTCCTACAGCACGTTGTCTTGGAGCCTGGTTGGGTACCAATGTCCTACAGCACATTGTCTTGGAGCCTGGTTGGTTACCAACGTCCTACAGCACGTTGTCTTGGAGCCTGGCTGGGTACCAACGTCCTACAGCACGTTGTCTTGGCAGGTTACATTCAGAATAGGTGTGAAAATAACAAGTAAAAAGGCTCTAAATACTTTTCTGTTTGTGATTTCCAAATTCTGATAAATGAGCAGTGTAAAATACCAAGATTTAGGAAAAGTCAAGGAAGGAGCAGACAGGGAAAGAGCAGGACAAACGCCAGTGGCCGTGTTGGCCTAGGCGGTTCAAGTGTTAAAGAATGGGATCAAGCCAGTGGCTCAGACGGATCTATACAAGCAGTAGATACGTCTCCTTTAAATGTTGATATTGAGTTGCGTTGTCAACCAAACACAATTAAATGTGACTTTTGTTATACAGTAAATAGTTTAATGTTAAGGCTATCTTATAAAATAATATAACATTCAACCTTAAAATGAGTAACACATCCATGGCCACATTTTGAGGTTACTGTAACTATAATATTTTCAAGATAGCATGCATAGGTCGTCGCAGGTCTGAGAAGATCTTCACAATTGCTGGAAAATCTGTGCAGAGTCTTGAACACTTTTACCATTTAATTTAATCTCAACTGCCATCCAGGTCATTTAGTTATACTACTAGATGAAGAACTGTGATAACGCATTAAATCTGTTGAATAAATAAATGAAATAACTGACATTGTATTCCCATTTTAACCTTGCTGTGCAGTTAAAATTGTTGAAAGCGCAGTGATATTTTGGGTGACAACTGTCGTGTCTTTACTATCATTAACTGAAGACGTCGTTTTTATCAAAGATTCTGTAATTAATATTACGCGATTAAACTGATTAATCATGTAACTGTAATTAACTAGTAAGTCGGGGCACCAAGGAAAATATTCAGTTTAAAGTTATAATTTCCTAATATAACTTTTCAGATATTTTATATCTGATCGATTAGTCTTCGAGTTAATGAATTATTTACTTTACGTTAGTCTCATTCCAAACGTCGTAAATTGTTGTCTGCACGAACCCAGTCTTCACTATGAGTCATCCATACATCAATTCTCTTAAATCATTTATTTACTAACTAAGTAATTCAATCACAGAAATGCAAAAACAAACAAACAAACAAAGTAAATATGGTTACACGAAATGATAGGAGAATGTGCCCTAGTGGGCTAAAACGGCATGATGGCTTGTTGTACAAAAGGGAAGTGGGGGTCGACTGAGAAGAAAAGTTGATAATTATAATAATTGAAATGCTAATCCTTTGCACATGAACGCTCACTCATTCGAGAACATCTGCAATCAATATATATATTTAGGGTAGGTGTGTCGTCGGGATCTCTGCTGAAAAGTTAGTTTCTGTCCTCTCTCTCTTTCTGTCGTGGGTAGATCAGAGTGACATTTATTCATATTGTTGTAGAATGGATGTCTCTGCGGTTGTCGTTCTTCGAGTTCAATGATACTGAATCCCTAGCTGCAGACTAGTAATTAATATCAAAGTCTTGTTCTTATTCTGTCGGTATCGATAGTTTAAGAGTTTAACCACGTGGTATGGTTAAAAGATTCAGCAATCGTCTCAACCTTTGTCCTCTCGTGATTGAGAGAAAACATAGTCTGTAACCTTTGTCCTCTCGTAATGGAGAAAAACATGGTCTAGTGAGAGCTTCTCAAAGTTGAGGTTTTATTCGGAATTGCAAAAAAGGGGCTGCCCCAGGATGCCTGACCCTAACTGGGCTCATGGGCAGTCCTCTGGTTTAGTTCAACTCAAAAGGGAATTGGAGTTTCCTTCATTAAACAGTCCAAAATCACATTACACATTTTTACAAACAGTATCATCCTCACTCATTCATCTTATACAACAATTAGATGTAAACCTCATATCTGAGGCTATTATATAAACAGTGTTATGGTAATGTGGCCGCACCGTCTCCCATGAGCTTCACCAAAATGTCCCAAACGGACCAGTTCGTAGCTGGATTCTTCACCAATCTTTTATACCTTCTCCAAAACAGAAATGTTGTTCGGACCTCAAGTTCTGTGAGGTGGAAGAAATTCCTTTGTTCTCTATGAAACTTCACTCTGTCTCAATACCGTGTGGCCATGAGGCAAGGTCTTCCCTGGGAATTTACGACCTCTCTGACCACAGCAGCATGGTTGTAGGAGCAGAGAGCGTTGGATGTTGCTCTCTGTACCCAAAGAGGGCAACGTCATGACACAACTAAATCAAAAATCAGACATTGCTTTTCCATTGGAATTTGGTTGTGCTTTAAGATAGAGATACATAACACGTTGGAAAGTCAAAATAACTTTTCGTCTGTATTTTTGAGTTGGTGAATATAGGTTGTAATCTCCTTGATCAATGTGTCAAAACAAATATTACCAAATGATACATACTATAGTTGAAGTCGGAAGTTTACATATACCTTAGCCAACTACATTTAAAATCAGTTTTCACATTTTAGTCCGTTTAAAATTCCCTGTATTAGGTCAGTTAGGATCACCACTCTATTTTAAGAATGTGAATAATCGTAGAGAGAATTATTTATCCAGCTTTTATTTCTTTCATCACATTCCGTGGATCAGAAGTTTACACTCAATTAGTATTTTGTAGCATTGCCGTTAAATTGTTTAACTTGGGTCAAATGTTTCAGGTAGATTTCCACAAGCTTCGCACAATAAATTTGGTGGATTGTGGCCCATTCCTCCTGTAACTGAGTCAGGTTTGTAGGCCTCCTTGCTCGCACACGCTTTTTAGTTCTGCTCACTAATTTTTTATAGGATTGAGGTCAGGGCTTTGTGATGGCCAATCCAATACCTTGAATTTGTTGTCCTTAAGCCATTTTGCCACAACTTTGGAAGTATGCTTGGGGTCATTGTCCATTTGGAAGACCCATTTGAGACCAAGCTTTAACTTCCTGATTGATGTCTTTAGATGTTGCTTCCATATCTACACCTAATTTTCATTCCTCATGAAGCCATCGATTTTGTGAAGTGCACCAGTCCCTCCTGCAGCAAGCACCCCCACACAGGATACTGCCACCCCTGTGATTCACGGTTGGGATGGTGTTCTTTGGCTTGCAAGCCTCCCCGTTTACCTCCAAACATAACGATGGTCATTACGGCCAAACAGTTCTATTTTTGATGGAACAGAGGACATTTCTCCAAAAGGAAGATCTTTGTCCTCATGTGCAGTTGCAAACCGTAGTCTGGCATTTTTATGGTGGTTTTGGAGCAGTGGCTTCTTCCTTGCTATGCGACCTTTCAGGTTATGTCGATATAGAACTTGTTTTACTGTGGATATAGATACTTTTGTACCCGTTTCCTCCAGCATCTTCACAAGGTCCTTTCCTGTTGTTCCTGGGATTGATTAGCACTTTTCGCACCAACGTACGTTCATCTCTAGGAGACAGAACGCGTCTCCTTCCTGAGCGGTATGACGGCTGCATGGTCCCATTGTGTTTATACTATTGTTTGTACAGATGAACGTGGTACCTTCAGGCATTTGGAAATTGCTCCCAAGGATGAACCAGACTTGTGGAGTTCTACAATTTTTTTCTGAGTTCTTGGCTGATTTCTTTTGATTTTCCCATGATACAAAGCAAAGAGGCACGGAGTTTGAAGGTAGGCCTTGAAATACATCCACAGGTACACCTCCAATTGACTGAAATGATGTCAATCAGCCTATCAGAAGCTTCTAAAGCCATGACATAATTTTCTGTAATTTTCCAAGCTGTTTAAAGGCACAGTCAACTTAGTGTATGTAAACGTCTGACCCACTGGAATTGTGATAAAGTAAAATATAAGTGAAATAATCTGTCCGTAAATTGTTGAAATAATGACTTGTGTCATGCACAAAATAGATGTCTTAACCGACTTACCAAAACTCTAGTTTGTTAACATGAAATTTGTGGAGTGGCTGAAAAACGAGTTTTAATGACTCCAACCTAAGTGTATGTAAACTTCAGACTTCAACTGTACTTTGAAATGATGTGGTGTGCCCAGTGTGATCATATTGTTACTGCCTTGTATGTCCTGCAATCAACTGAGCTGATGAGAGCTGAAGCCTAGTTTGTTAAAAATGCTGATTTGATAACATCTCCGTGGTCATTAAATAGCTTTAAGTAACCAATATTAACATCAATTAAAGGTTAATGAGCATTTTTACAATTCTGGATGTGTCCTACAAATTAAATATGAACTGAAGATCTCTTTGGCATTTCAGATGCCTTTAACTCTGAGTTTTGAAAGCTTGAATTGACGTGTCTCAGTCAGTATTAAAATATTATGAAAGATAAGCAATATTTCTGGTTACCATACTTTTACCATGATGTTAACACTTTCTTATGTGCTATGATGTAAAGTGCTACCAAATAAATCAATATGTGCCTTTCCTAATGACTCACACAGTAAGTTGAGCTAATGGAGTCACAATTATGAAGAATAATAATCAATCTATAATAATAATCAATCTGTCTCTTTCTCAATCCTACTATTTCCTACTCATGACTGTAGTACTATGAGGTGAGGTGGAACTGTTTTGTAGCCTGTAACATCATTGTAGCTCTGGAAGTGTGTAGACAGTGCATTCAGGAATGTACAGTGGTATGCAAAACTATTCAGCCAATTTGGCATTTTTCCTATTTTGTTGCCTTACAAACTGGAAATAAAATGGATTTTTGGGGGTTTGTATCATTTGATTTACACACCATGCCTACCACTTTGAAGATGTTAAATATTTTGTATTGTGAAGCAAACAAGAGATAACACAAAAAAAAACTGAAAACTTCAGCATGCACAGCTATTCATCCCCCCAAAGGCAATACTTTGTAGAGCCACCTGTTGCAGCAATTACGGATTGGGGTATGTCTCTATAAGCTTAGCACATCTAGCCACTGGCATTTTTGCCCATTCTTTAAGGCAAAACTGATCCAGGTCCTTCAAGTTGGATGGATTCCGCTGGTGTACAGGAATCTATAAGTCATACTACAGATTCTCAATTGAATTGAGGTCTGGGATTTGACTAGGCCATTCCAAGACATTTAAATGTTTCCCCTTAAACCACTCGATTGTTGCTTTAGCAGTATACTTAGGGTCATTGTCCTGCTGGAAGGTGAACCTCGGTCCCAGTCTCAAATCTCTGGAACACTAAAACAAGTTTCCCTCAAGAATTTCACGGTATTTAGTGCCAACCATCATTCCTTTCATTCTGACCATTTTCCCAGTCCCCGCTGATGAAAAACATCTCCACAGCATGATACTGCCCCACCATGCTTCACTGTGGAGATGGTGTTCTCGGGGTGATGAGAGGTGTTGGGTTTGGGCCAGACATAGGGTTTTCCTTGATGGCCAAAAAGCTCAATTTTAGTCTCATCTGACCAGAGTACCTTCTTCCATATGTTTGGGGAGTCTCCCACATGCCTTTTGGTAACCACCAAACGTGTTTGCTTACTTTTTTCTTCAAGCAATGTCTTTTTTCTGGCCACTCTTCCATACAGCCCAGCTCTGTGAATTGTACAGCTTAAAGTGGTCCTATGGACAGATACTCCAATGCACCTGAACATACAGAATGCACCTGAGCTCAATTCTCATAGCAAAGGGTCTCATAGCAAAGGGTTGGAATACTTATGCAAATATGGTATTTTTGTTTTTACTTATATTTGCAACATTTAAAAAAAAAAATCTGTTTTTGCTTTGTCATTATGGGGTTTTGGGTATAGATTGATGAGGATTTTATTTGATCCAAATGCACTGTAGCTAACCACTCACTGTATCCCTAAGGACCTTCTGCAGCCTGATAAAACATACTAATTATCCAGCAGCACCATATTCCCTTTCATTCCCATATCTTCAGGGGATTACCATCATAAACAGCTATTCATGAAGATGTTATGGATGCTACCCACTTGATGAGGTAGCTCCCATAGGTGCGGGGAATGTTTATGAATATGCAAATATTAATACACTCTAGGTGTTTCTCAATATGCATACTACCGTGCTCCACACACTCATGTTTCAAGTGCATTCTCTGAGGACGTTCTCTTGAGCACGTTCTTGTGAGGACGAGTGTAGAGAACACATAAAACATTACATTTGAGAAGCACTTTCACTCCCCTACTGTATTACCTCACGCTGCACCTCCCATTCACTGAACCTTCTTCCAGCCAGGACAATGGCAACAATAGACACAAAACAAAATATACACAATACTTACAACTATGTGAATATTTCAATTCAATATATGTGAATCGTAATAATCCAGGTAGCCAGTTAGTTAAACAGGCAAAATGGACCTATAACTGATGTTATGCAAGGTAAATGTAATTTTTTCATGAGTAGCTAGTTACGAATTATTTGTGGTTAGCTAGCTAGCCAGTTAGCCCTATTGACTCACTATGTATGGGCTTGCGATCTAGGAACTCTACATTGTGTATTGTAGGCAGGTAAACATGACAAGATTAACACAGCATATATTACTTAAATTATCAAGATCAAATATTTTTATTCAGGCAACATATGAGATGTTATTCAGCAACATTTAATTCTGAAGTCAGAATTTATTTTCTCTCGCTTCAGATCAAATAATTTAAAGAAATTTAAGGACATTTTAATAATTTTATACATATTTCTGTGCATACTTTCCGTTGAAGCATCGATGCTTTAAAATATGTACAAACGGAGTACACGTTCGAGAAGTGCCCTCTGTGGTGCGTTTAGCGTACTTTGATTTGGACACCGACTCTCCTGTCCTCCAATTTGCGTGCTCGGAGCGTGGTAATATGCATTTTAAGAAACACCTATAATTTTGCCTTGTGCATGTGTATGCATGCTTTAGCAAGCAGCATAGGACCAAATACTAGAGCCCAGAGTTTTTCATGACCATGTGACCTGGCCCAAAAACAAAATACCACATGGTCAGAATTTGTTTTTTTACATTAGGATTGATTATAACTACTGTTCCATGTAGGAGGGAAACGAGGCACAGCATACTATGGGGAGTCGTACTCTCGTGACTTCGGTTGAAGGATCTACAATCCTGACAAGGTCAATGAAATCTGTGACTCTCTGGAAGTCCCGCATTCCACAGGTGATAAATTGAAGGAATGAATCCGAGCACTTAATACCGCTCTTCATAAAGCCCAGGATCCGGCGGCGCGGGGCCAAACAGGTTTTGTACCTCATTTCCCTCCTTCAGGGAACAGTAGTTATAGACATAATGTTATGTTCCCTTTCAGTCAGTCAAATTCATTGCAACATAACGGATACTAAATGAAACAACCCATGGCAGACCACTCAGACCTGACCCCGCCAGATGCAGCAGTCTGAGTATTGTGCACATGGCGCACTGATTAGTGAATTTCCCCTGTCCCAGCTGTAAGCACACTAAGAGCAGACAGCGTATGGTGATGACCAAATCGCTGCAGCACAAATATCTCCTATAGTCAACCCTTAAAACAACGCCCAAGACACTGCCAGACCCCTGGTGGGGCTAGGTAGCCCTTGCCCCTTGCTGCTAAATGAGATAGCCACAGAGATCCATTAGGGAAGAAGTTGCTTAGAGCTGGATTAGTGAAACAGACAAAAAGCTGGTCACATAACTGGATATCCCAAGACCGAGTCACTTATAGGCACAGAGGTGTCGGTCAAAGGCTGACATAGTGCCCCGTTTGCCATGACAAAAAGCAGGGCACTGGCATCACAGTTATGTTTGTGTGGAGCGGCGCAGCTGCTCGGGGTCTACTTCCTCATCGAAGGAGCATGCAACCCGTGCTTCCTTTACTCCCTCCAACTCCAGGAATTTAAAATAGGAATAGGTTGCCAATGCCCGGGAGAATGCTAGTAAGCGTCATTCACTGGAAGTTATACATGGTAGCCGGCATTAGCCAGGAGGCTCATTAGTCTAAGCTAGGCTAGCCTCTTTGACCGCAGCACGGTCCGTTAAGAATAACCAAGTGATTAAACGCTATGTACACTAAACAAGAGAACTCCACCCAAGCAACTCCACCATGGGGAGTCAGGAATAGCGAGTAGTAGGAATCTTGCGTTAGCGGGTTAGCTAACCAGGCTAGCATGCTATGCAGCGCTTGTTAGCTAGCCTGGTCTCAAAAGTCTGCTTAGGACTGGATCACCAAGGTGGGACCCAGACCCTTCTGTGAAGAGAGGCAAGCAGTGCTATTCCAAGCCAGAGTTCGTCCCAGGTGTGACGTTCTTTACAGTTATGCCATGACCTGGATATGCTGTTGTGCTGCGGTCGCTGTTGAATAAGTTTGAGGGGTGAATGTAGCACATTGGGTTGTGGGAAACTTATTCCTCAGCCTGAAGTGTCTTGCTTGCATTCCTTCATTAGCTAGCTTTTGAGGTGATCCGCTAATTCGCTTGAGGGCGGTCAAGTGTGTTTGTGAGGCAGTGGTACTGAGTTCTACGCAAGGTATGGGCTGAATTGGGAGGAAGTGGTACTCGCTAAGCAAGCAGCGTGACGTCCTTTACACACCAAGCCGAGACATACAAGACAACAAACGTGAGTATATTTTAAAGCATTATCTCACCGTACCTTCTGCGCTATGCAATCTGATTTCAGAGCTGGTCATGGGTGCACATCAGCCACGCTCAAGGTCCTAAACGATATCATAACCGTCATCGATAAAAGACATTCCTGTGCAGCCGTATTCATCGACCTGGCTAAGGCTTTCGACTCTGTCAATCACAAAATTCTTATTGGCAGACTCAACAGCCTTGTTTTCTCAAATGATTGCCTCGCTTGGTTCACCAACAACTTATCTGATAGAGTTAAGTATGTCAAATCCTTAAGTATGTCGGGCCTGTTGTCCGGACCACTGCCAGTCTCTATGGGGGTGCCACAGGGCTCAAATCTCGGGCCGACTCTCTTCTCTGTATATATCAATGATGTCGCTCTTGCTGCTGGTGATTATTTGATCCACCTCTACGCAGACGACACCATTCTGTATACATCTGGCCCTTCGTTGGAAACTGTGTTAACTAACCTCCAGATGAGCTTCAATGGCATACAACTCTCCTTCCGTGGCCTGCAACTGCTTTTATATGCAAGTAAAACTAAATGCATGCTATTCAACCGATCACTGCCCACCCGTCCAGCATCACTACTCTGGACGGTTCTGACTTAGAATATGTGGACTAGAGGTCGACCGATTATGATTTTTCAACACCGGTACCGATTAATGGAGGACCAACTTATTTTAACTTAATATAATACATCAATAAAGATCTATTTAGCCTCAAATAAATAATGAAACATGTTACATTTGGTTGAAATAATGCAAAAACAAAGTTTTGGAGAAGAAAGTCGAAGTGCAATATGTGCCATGTAAAAAAGCTAATGTTTAAGTTCCTTGCTCAGAACATGAGAACATGTGAAAGTTGGTGGTTCCTTTTAACATGAGACTTCAATATACCAAGGTAAGAGGCTTTAGGTTGTAGTTAATATAGTATTTATAGGACTATTTCTCTATACCATTTACATTTCATATACCTTTGACTATTGGATGTTCTTATAGGCACTTTAGTATTGCCAGTGTAACAGTATAGCTTCCGTCCCTCTCCTCGCCCCTACCTGGCCTCGAACCAGGAACACATCGACAACAGCCACCCTCAAAGCAGCGTTACCCAGCGCTCCACAAAAGCCGCGGGGAACAACTACTTCAAGGTCTCAGAGCGAATTACGTAAAAATAAAGGAGAGACGCACACTCTAAGAGCTCAGATGCAATTTTAATTTTACCAACGTTTCGACAGCAAAGCTGTCTTCATCAGGGCAAGTTACGTCACAGATTGAAACGCTATTAGCGCGCACCCAGCTAACTAGCTAGCCATTTCACATTGATAACACCAGCCTAATCTTGGGAGTTGATAGGCTTGAAGTCATAAACCACGCAATGCTTGAAGCTTACAAGCCTGCTGCTGCCTACCACCGCTCAGTCAGACTGCTCTATCAAATATCAAATCATAGACTTAATTGTAACATAATAACACACAGAAATACGAGCCTTAGTTCATTAATATGGTCTAACCTGGAAACTATCATTTCGAAAACTGAACGTTTATTATTTCAGTGAAATAGGGAACCGTTCTGAATTTTATCTAACGGGTGGAATCCCTAAGTCTAAATATTCCTGTTACAATGTACAACCTTCAAAGTTATGTCATAATTACGTAAAATTCTGGCAAATTAGTTCGCAACAAGCCAGGCGGCCCAACTATTGCATATAACCTGACTCTGCGTGCAATGAACGCAAGAGAAGTGACACAATTTCATCTGGATTTCTTTTAGCTAAATACGCAGGTTTAAAAATATATACTTCTGTCTATTGATTTCAAGAAAGGCATTGGTGTTTACGGTTAGATGCAGTTTTTTAATCATCCCCCTGCGTTGCATCGATTATATGCAACGCAGGACACGCTAGATAAACTGGTAATATTATCAACCATGTGTAGTTAACTAGTGATTATGATTGATTGATTGATTGTTTTTTATAAGATAAGTTTAATGCTAGCTAACAACTTACCTTGGCTCCTTACTGCATTCGCGTAACAGGCAGGCTCTTTGTGGAGTGCAGTGAGAGGCAGGTGGTTAGAGCGTTGGACTAGTTAACTGTAAGGTTGCAAGATTGAATCCCGGAGCTGAAAAGGTAAGGTGTGTTCTTACCTGACTTGCGTAGTTAAATAAAAGTTAAATATGATTAATATTTTTTTTAATCGGTCAAATCGGTGTCCAAAAATACAGATTTCCAATTCCTATGAAAACTTGAAATCGGCCCTAATTAATCGGCCATTCTGATTAATCGGTCGACCTCTAATGTGGACAACTACAAATAACTAGGTGTCTGGTTAGACTGTAAACTCTCCTTCCAGACTCACATTAAACGTCTCCAATCCAAAATTAAATCTAGAATCGGCTTCCAATTTTGCAACAAAGCATCCTTCTCTCATGCTACCAAACATACCCTCATAAAACTGACCATCCTACCGATCCTAGACTTTGGCGATGTCATTTACAAAATAGCCTCCAGCACTCTACTCAACAAATTGGATACAGTCTATCACAGTGCCATCTGTTTTGTCACCAAAGCCCCATCGCTTCATACTCGTCGCCAAACCCACTGGCTCCAGGTCATCTATAAGTCTCTGCAAGGTAAAGCCCCGCCTTATCTCAGCTCACTGGTCACCATAGCAGCATCCACCCGTAGCACGCGCTCCAGCAGGTATATCTCTCTGGTCACCCCCAAAGCCAATTCTTCCTTTGGCCGCCTCTCCTTCCAGTTCTCTGCTGCCAATGACTGGAACGAACTGCAAACATCTCTGAAGCTGGAGACTCTTACCTCCCTTACTAGCTTTAAGCACCAGCTGTCAGAGCAGCTCACAGATCACTGCACCTGTACAGTACATAGCCCATCTGTAAACAGCCCATCCAATCAACCTCATCCCCATACTGTATTTATTTATTTATCTTGCTCCTTTGCACCCCAGCATCTCAACTTGCACATTCATCTTCTGCATATTCTACCATTCCGGTGTTTAATTGTTATATTGTAATTAATTTGCCACCATTGCCTATTTATTGACTTACCTCTCTTATCCTACATGCTGTATATAGATTTTTCTACTGTATTATTGATTGTATGTTTGTTTATTCCATGTGTAACTCTGTGTTGTTGTATGTGTCGAACTGCTTTGCTTAATCTTGGCCAGGTCGCAGTTGCAAATTATAACTTTTTCTCAACTGCCTTACCTGGTTAAATAAAGGTGAAATAAAAAATGAAAAAATTAGGGCACGAACCCAAACCTGGCTTGTTAGACTTTGTTGTTTCAGTCACGTCAGCCATCTTATTTATTGCTATAGCCAGGCCAAGCATTTTGAGGAATAACTCATTGTTTGTGATTGGGAAGGTTATGAGAGCCATACAAACTTCAGCACACAATGTCCCAGTATTCATGGATGCCAAAGGAAGCCAAGCTTCCCCAAAACATTTACAGAAAAAATACAAAAATACAAAACACACACACACACACACATAAACACAGAAATCAGTACCATGGAGAGCCACATCATATTTAGCTGGCATTGATTGGATAAAATATTTAGGTGATTAGATGATGTTGAAATGTTGAAGTTGAAATGGTGCTGGAATAGAGGAAGCAGCTCCTGTTTTCTTTGTGATTTGCAGTAGCACTCCATGGTTCTAAATCAAAAGTTGCTTAATAGTTTGAAAATGTCAGAAACATGACCTTTGTCGTGACGTTGCAATTGTTAATGCGATAACATGCTATTTATCTAATAATTTACTATGTTTATTATTTTGTGATTAAATCAATAATATAACAATTAACTCAGTAAACTGGGGCACCCCGGGAAAAGTTTGTTTAACCTCTCAGTATTTTCACGTCCAGATGAAAAGCGTGCCCAAAGTAAACTGCCTGTTACGGAGGCCCAGAAGTTAGGATATGCATACAATTGGTAGATTTGGATTGAAAACACTCTGAATTATGTTTGTGAGTATAATAGAATGGATATGTCGGGCGAAACCCCGAGGACAAACCATCTCAAAAAAATAAAATTCAGCCTACCACTGTTTTCAATGGCATTCACTTTAATTATAAGGCAAAATCCTCCCAGATTGCAGTTCATAGGGCTTCCACTAGATGTCATCAGTCTTTAAAAAGAGTTTCATGCTGGTTTTTGGAAAAATTTGCCAGAAATTGTTGTTTTTCTGGGTGGCTCCCATTTTGGCTGTAGTGTTTCCAAACGCGTGGAAGAGAGCGCCTTCTTTGATATTTTTCTCCGGTAAAGACAATGACGATTCTCCGTCTTAAATTTTGTTTGTTTATTTACATATTAGGGTACCTAAGGTTTGATTATAAACGTTGTTTGACTTGTTTGGGGCTGATTTCAAGGTTTTACTGCTAACCTACAAAGCATTACATGGGCTTGCTCCTACCTATCTCTACGATTTGGTCCTGCCGTACATACCTACACGTACGCTACGGTCACAAGACGCAGGCTTCCTAATTGTCCCTAGAATTTTTAAACAAACAGCTGGAGGCAGGGCTTTCTCCTATAGAGCTCAATTTTTATGGAACGGTCTGCCTACCCATGTCAGAGACGCAAACTCGGTCTCAACCTTTAAGTCTTTACTGAAGACTCATCTCTTCAGTGGGTCATATAATTGAGTGTAGTCTGGCCCAGGAGTGGGAAGGTGAACGGAAAGGCTCAGGAGCAACGAACCGCCCTTGCTGTCTCTGCCTGGCCGGTTCCCCTCTTTCCACTGGGATTCTCTGCCTCTAACCCTATTACAAGGGGCTGAGTCACTGGCTTACTGGGGCTCTCTCATACCGTCCCTGGGAGGGGTGCATCACCTGAGTGGGTTGAGTCACTGATGTGATCTTCCTGTCCCAAGCCCCTTGGGTTGTGCCATGGCAGAGATCTTTGTGGGCAATACTCTGCCTTGTCTCAGGATGGTAAGTTGGTGGTTGAAGATATCCCTCTAGTGGTGTGGGGGCTGTGCTTTGGCAAAGTGGGTGGGGTTATATCCTTCCTGTTTGGCCCTCTCCAGGGATGTCCTCGGATGGGGCCACAGTGTCTCCTGGCCCCTCCTGTATCAGCCTCCAGTATTTATGCTGCAGTAGTTTATGTGTCGGGGGGCTAGGGTCAGTTTGTTATATCTGGAGTACTTCTCCTGTCCTATTCGGTGTCCTGTGTGAATCTAAGTGTGCGTTCTCTAATTCTCTCCTTCTCTCTTTCTTTCTCTCTCTCGAAGGACCTGAGCCCTAGGACCATGCCTCAGGACTACCTGACATGATGACTCCTTGCTGTCCCCAGTCCATCTGGCCGTGCTGCTGCTCCAGTTTCAACTATTCTGCCTTATTATTATTGGACCATGATGGTCATTTATGAACATTTGAACATCTTGGCCATGTTCTGTTATAATCTCCACCCGGCACAGCCAGAAGAGGACTGGCCACCCCACATAGCCTGGTTCCTCTCTAGGTTTCTTCCTAGGTTTTGGCCTTTCTAGGGAGTTTTTCCTAGCCACCGTGCTTCTACGCCTGCATTGCTTGCTGTTTGGGGTTTTAGGCTGGGTTTTAGGCTGGGTTTCTGTACAGCATATACGAAGGGCTATATAAATACATTTGATTTGATTTGGAAAAGTTTATTAGTAACGTTTGGGATTAATTTTGTATGCATTTTGATGGAGGGAAACTGAATGGATTATTGACTGAAGCGCACCAGCTAAACTGAGTTGTTATGGATATAAAGAAGGACATTATCGAACAAAAAGAACATTTGTGATGTGTCTGGGACCTTTTGGAGTGCCAGTTCCTTATAGCAGTCAATAATTTCCTCATATCAGTCTCATTCGGAACATCCCATAGTCATTTAAATTTACACAATCCCCTCGCAGCCGGCCGCAAATGGGAGGTCCGTGGGGGGCGCATCGTCCGGGTTAGAGGGTTTGGCCGGTAGGGATATCCTTGTCTCATCGCGCACCAGCGACTCCTGTGGCGGGCCGGGCGCAGTGCGCGCTATCCAAGGTAACCAGGTGCACGGTGTTTCCTCCGACACATTGGTGCGGTTGGAGGCGCGCTGTGTTAAGAAGCAGTGCGGCTTGGTTGGATTGTGTTTCAGAGGATGCATGGCTTTCGACCTTCATCTCTCCCGAGCTCGTACGGGAGTTGTAGCGTTGAGACAAGATAGTAATTACTAACAATTGGATATCACGAAATTGGGGAGAAAAGGGGGTAAAATGTAAACAAATAATTTACACAAACCCGGGTCTCACTAATTATTTCGTATCACACAAACTTAGTTCATTATTTATTTACTGATAAGCTAAATGATAACATAAGAGAGACACACACACACACACAGTTGCAGTTATTGATTAGAACTTAATACAATGACAACAGGTCCCTAGCAGACCAACACAATATGACACGTGTTACACAAGATGGAGATTTAAAGAGAGAGAGAGAGAGAGAGAGAGAGAGAGAGAGAGAGAGAGAGAGAGAGAGAGAGAGAGAGAGAGAAAGAAATGCAAGAGAGAAAAGCAACACCTGGATGCATTTGTAAACTATGCTTAGTTTAGCCCAAACACCTTGCCCCGAACTGCCGCTCTTATGGGTAAGAATTGTAATGCATGTATTTACGTGTTGAAGGTTCCCATTGGGTATGTCTTCGTGGACCAAGTTCCGCTTAGTGGGATAGGTACGGCCTTGTTCTTTCGATGGCCGTCTCCTTCGTTATCGGGTGTAAGTCTCTGATTGTCCACAATATGTCACAATTTCCCTTCTCTTAGTTGTCTGTTTCCTTGCAATATTTCTGTGAGAATGAACTTCTGAGGAGGCTAATCAGCCGTGTCGATGCTCCCAGCGTGGGTAGGAGGGCTGTGTAGACAACCGGTGACTTGAAGAGAATAACCGGGTGGTCCTGCTTGAATTCACCTTCTTAGATACAGTACTCAAATGTAGCATTGATTGCTAAGAGGTTAATTTGTCCCCTTCAACCTCGTATTGCATTTTGGGGTCATCCACTAATTGTGGACCCTGGCGGCAGCGCATGGCCCTCTATTCTGATATGTAAATTCTTAACTCACATGTTTATACCCTAGGGTAGATAGGTGGTGTTTCCGTCTTTATGACACACTCCTTGGGTTCCCTGGGGTGTAGCTAGTTACAAGGCAAGGTATCACAATTTACTATGATCTCGTTAGTCAACTAAAATCACAGCCTCATCGTCACAAAAACATTCTCTTTAATCTGGAAATGTTCTACACAAAGTGAAGGATGTAAACATCATAAACTCTGCAAGTTCCAATGTTTTTCATTATAACGTCCTCATTTAACTTTCAATGACATCATAAAATAGACAGAATTATTCCCACCCATTCGAAAGATGAAATATATTGTCCCAAAGTCTATTTATTTGATGTTCTGTAATTTTGGGTAGTAGACTCTTCACAGGGCACACAGACATTCCGATCTCTCACATTAAAGACCAGAAAGGAGTTGGTCTGCTGCCTTATAATTTGCGATGATGTCATAAAACCACCCACCGCCATACCTCTTTCCCTCTGCGGGAGGGAGAGATATCTCTGTAGACCTGATCCTCACAGGCCAGTCATGACACCTTGTTTGACCATGCTGTAGGTCATGTAACTGTCTGTTACATGCAATATGTTTTGTGGACTTCACTGGACAGATGTTACTCTCTGGTTTTGTAATGAAACAAATGTGTGGTTGAACGTGTTCTGTCACTGTGTCTTCTTATGGTCTTGGCCTTAGGCCAACATACAGGATCACGGTGTCAAGGCATATGAACTAACAGGTTATAGAGCAAACAACACAATTATCACAACACAATACACCCTTTTTGGGGGGATTGGCTTCCCCAGTGATTTTACTACTACTGCAATTACCAGTGTGTGAGCACCATCTAACCATCTACCACTAAAGGACAGCTTAGTTGGCACAATACATTCTCACGTTCCAACTGTTTGATTTAGTAGCGTGAATCGTTCCTGTTCACACCGAGGTAAGGAGCGGAATAATTGAAGGAATGAATCTGATCCTCAAGCTTAACACCTGTGGAAGGCAGTGCTTCCAGCGAGGCCGTGTTTTGGTCTTGTCAGGCGTGATTGTAAATCCCTCAACCGAAGTCGTGAGAGTGTGATGCCCCAATAGGATGTTGTACCGAAGTCGTGAGAGTGTGATGCCCCAATAGGATGTTGTACGGAAGTCGTGAGAGTGCGATGCCCCAATAGGATGTTGTACCGAAGTCGTGAGAGTGTGATGCCCCAATAGGATGTTGTACCGAAGTCGTGAGAGTGTGATGCCCCAATAGGATGTTGTACCGAAGTCGTGAGAGTGTGATTCCCCAATAGGATGTTGTACCGAAGTGGTGAGAGTGTGATGCCCCAATAGGATGTTGTACCGAAGTCGTGAGAGTGTGATGCCCCAATAGGATGTTGTACCGAAGTCGTGAGAGTGTGATGCCCCAATAGGATGTTGTACCGAAGTTGACTGGCTGAAAGGGAACTCATTACCCTACAAGTGACCTAAACACGACATGAGGCCTTTATTAACCATCCAATTAAAAGGCATAAGTCTAACCAAACATTTATCTTGTTCTCTTTCATGAGCTCAAAAGAGCAATACAAAAGATTTTTCATTCATTGTCAGTCAGGTAAGCCTTATATCCTTCTACATACATTAGTAGGCCAACGTGTGTACTCATCCAGCCTGCTGCCCTTGTCATTGTGTGGTCTCTGTCCATGGTCTCTTCAGCCCCAGACAAATGCCGAGTCCAATCATGGTGTTACCAGAGCAACATATGCTGACACACAATAGGCTCTTTAACCACCTGCCTGTTCTGAAAAGTTAATCTATTTGCAGGGAGCAGTAAGCCTTCTGTTGACTTCTGGGCACCGATACTCTCTAATGCTAATACAATGTGGTGGCTATCATTGACAATGCCTCAACCACCTTCCTGGGCCTGCTCTCTATTGGTCTGCGTCCCTAATGGCATCCTATTCCCTACGCAGTAAACTACTTTTGACCAGAGCTTTGGTCAAAAGTAGTGCACTCTATAGGGAATAGGGTGCCATTTGGGACGCAGGCATTGACAACCATCATTGTTGAGCCTGCTCTGCTCTCTGGACCTGTCTAAAGGTGTTTCCTTCTGGGGATAGTAGGTTACAGGGCATGGGAAGGCTTAGTGACCCATTGGTATGTCCTGTCAACGCTATTGCTCCAGTGTGAGGAGGCAGGCAGTCTAGTGGTTAAGCGCGTTGGGCCAGTAACATCGGGCCAGTAACCGAAAGTTTGCTGGTTTGAATCCCCGAGCCAACTATGTGAAAAATAAGAGCGTCTGCTAAATGACTCAAATGTAAGATACAGACCTGTAGTATTAGCTGATAAGGTACTAGTTAGCGTTGTTATTGAGAAGTCATGCTAACTACCACTATCTAAAGTTAAATCCATCTAGAGATAAGAGAGAGGTCAAAGGGCCTGGAAGGGTGTATTGACCTGTAACAAATTGATATACAGTATGTCCATGTTATTGCCCCAGAGTGAGAGATATATAGATGCAGAAGGCTTAATGTGCATCCTCCAGAAGGCACCATATTCCCTACATAGCGCACTACATTTGACCAGGGCCTATGGGGAAGCAAACCTAGTATCAGCTAATAAGGTACACAGGTTGCCATTCAGAAGTGGTAGTGAGGGGCCATGGTTCCATGAAACCTGATATCCAGCTAGTCTCTCTATGAAAATGGCCCATGCTGCCTATCTCTAGACCTGCTTCCGTCAATCAGGATGAGTTATTGGGAGCACAATACTATGGGATCGGGTGTCCATCTCTTGAATTAAAACAATGTTTCAGGGGTTATATAACATATTCAAGGACTCCATTATAATATATTCAGATTTTTTTGTCCATGTTAGGCCTGTAATTGCTGTTAAAACCGATCGAGTATGTTTTATGTGATGTGCCTTATATTAGGCTACATATTCAACGACTCAATTATAGGCTACACACATGAAATATAGGCATAGTCCACAGGAGGTTGGTGGCACCTTAATTGGGGAGGACGGGCTCATTTTAATGGCTAGAGTGGTACCAGTGGAATGCTATCAAATACATAAAAAACGTGGTTTGATGCCATTCCATTCGCTCAGTTCCAGATGTTATTATGAGCTATTCTCCCCTCAGCAGCCTCTACTGGCGTAGTCAGATTTCCATCTAATTTCTGTTGACAGATCTACATTTGAGACTAAAATATTGGAGGGTTGTAAACCTTTTTCTTTATTTTTTTACTTTGGGGAGGGTTGTATTTTTTTATTGGGCAGAGGGGAGTGTGGTGCGTTTTTTCACTGGTTTACATTCACTCTTTTGCACGTTTTAATATATAATTTTGTTCCATCATAGACAAATGTAATAATATTTTTACATTCACCTCCCCTATATCAAGGTGTTCTGGTACTTCCCTTATGCACTACGCTTTCATTTACTATACTACAGGTCAATATAGTCTGCCAGTCTAACTATCTATTCTGCCCTCTCCCCCATTCATAGAGACAATAGTGGATTGTTTGTCCAGGTCTGCAGTAGACTAACTAGCAATCATACCACGCATAAAAGCATTCCAAGCAGCATCAATTTTCAATATGAATCCACAAGAACAAATAGGAATAGCTGATAAGCAGCTGAGAGGCCGGTTCATGGCATGAAAAACACATTTAAACATGAGACACGCAACTAAAAATGCTCCCCTATTAATCTTGTTCAGGGACAATATAATTATCCTACCTAGACAAGCCTACAACATAACACAACAATGCAATGAATAATTGCATTATGGTTTTCAAGGGAGTACAAATTTCTACTCTAGGATGCAGTGAAAATGGCATTGAAATAATGGTGCAAAAGCCCTGTGATTTGAATGTTTAATAATTCCATTTGGATCAGATGTGGGACTACTCTGGGCAGTTTGTAAGGTCTAGAAATGCACAGTAGCAGGCCAGTCTGGCTGCATTTTTACTTCTGATATTGAGATGAGCTGGCTGTTGCAGATCATCATTCTCCCAAGTCATCCTATAATAGTGTGGCCACATACGCTCCCAGCAAGCCCAGTTTCGCGCTCTGCCTCCTCTACAATCTGAGTGGCTATTCCTTGTTCTATAGCCAAAATATTTAGCATTTAACTTTTAAAATGTATGACCTTTTATGTGTGCCATCAACACAACCAGTCACAATGTCATAACCTTTCATGTCTACTGCCTCTCTCCCTTGCCCAACATCCCGGTTTACTAACCACTGGTAATGGCAACTCATCTTTACGCACACCTGGTTCGCATCATTAGTCACACCTGGACTTCATTACTCCCTGATTACTTACCCTTTTATATAGCACTCTTTTGTTATCAGTTATCAGCCAGTATTGGTTATGTTTCCTTGTCAGACGGTTCTCTTGTTTTGCATCGGTCTATGTAGGTTCATATTAAACTCATTAAGTTCCCCTGCTTCCTGTGTCGACGTTACAGAGCCAGCACCCCAGCCCATCCAGCAGTCCACTCAGGTCAGCGATGCCACCAATCAATCCCTTTCTGAGAAATACTGGTGGCCCACTTTGGAGCAGGACTCTGCACAATATGTCAACTCATGTTCACTATATACTCAATCTAGATCTCCCCGGCACGCACCAGCAGAAAAACTCCTTCACATTCCAGTGCCTCAGCATCCCTGGTCTCATTTGTCCATTGCTTTCATCACTAATCTCCCCTCTGATGCTTGTAGACAGATTCTCAATCATACTGTTTCATCCCTCTCTCTGGTCTCCCTACCGCTCTCCTGGTCGCTGAGGCACTGTTCCAGCAGGTCTTTCAGCACTTTGGCCTTCCAGAGGATATCGTCTCAGATTGTGGTCCCCAATTCACAACTTGTGTATGGACAGCTGGGTGTCACGGTAAGCCTCCCTTCCGGGTACCGGCCTCAATCTAACAGGCAGGTGGAGAGGATGAACCTGTAGCTGGGGAGGTTCTTGAGAAGTCACTGCCAGGACCGGCAGAGGGAGTGGTCCCGATTCATTCCTTGGGGTGAATACGCCCAGAATTCATTGCAACACTCCTCCACTGGGCTGACTCTCTTCCAGTGTGTTCTGGGTTATCAGCCGGACCTGGCTCTCTGGACTCCGAGCCAGAACGAAGCTCCTGCAGTGGACGAGTGTTCAAGTGCGCAGAAGAGGTATGGAACGATGCCCACATGAGACTCCAGTGCACCGTCCACCGTCAGAGAGAGCAGGCGCATAACCACCGCGATGATGCTCCCGTGTTGCATCCTGGTGATCTCTCTACCAGGAACCTCCCACTCCGCCTGCCCTGTAAGAAGCTGAGTCCCCTGTTTGTGGGGCTGTTCAAGGTCATCCGGAGGGTCAACGAGGTAACTTACAGATTAAAACTCCCGACAAACCACCGGATATCACCATCTTTTCATGTTTCCCCCATCAGGCCAGTGGTTCCTGGTCCCCTGGCTGATGTTGTCCCCCATGACACCCCTCTGCCTCTCTTGGACATCGAGGGAAGCCCCGCCTATGCCGTCAGATCACTTCTGGTCTCCTGACGTCATGGTAGTTGGTTCCAGTACCTGGTGGACTGGGAGGGACACGGTTCACAGCAACAGTGCTGGGTTCAGGTGGACGACATTCTAGATCCCAACAGCATCTGAGAATTCCACCTTCGTCGTCCGGACTGGTGCGCTCCTTGCTCCCGGGTCGTCCTCCTGGCTGGCGTCATCCTGTGCCTGGAGCCGTGCGTCGGGTACTGTCACGTCTACCCCCGCTCCCCCTCTCCGGCGCTCAATGTCGCTGGTGTACTAACACCGGTAATGGCATCTTTACACACACCTCATCAGTCCAGCCTGGACTTAATTACTCCCTGATTACTTACCCTTTATATAGCACTCTTTTGTTATCAGTTACCAGACAGTATTGGTTATGTTTCCTTGTCCAACGTTTCTCTTTTGTATCTTTCTATGTTGGTTCATATTAAACTCACTAACTGCACCTGCTTCCCGACTCCCTGTGTCGATGTTACAGATCTGATTAGGCTACTTTAAGTCTTCTCTAGTCGTGCCAGCGTTTCTTCTCTAGGCATGCCAGCATTTCTTCTCGAGGCGTGCCAGGGTTTCTTCTCTAGGCATGCCAGCATTTCTTCTCTAGGCGTGCCAGCGTTTCTTCTCTAGGCATGCCAGCATTTCTTCTCTAGGCGTGCCAGCATTTCTTCTCTCGGCATGCCAGCGTTTCTTCTCTAGGCATGCCAGCGTTTCTTCTCTAGGCATGCCAGCGTTTCTTCTCTAGGCATGCCAGCATTTCTTCTCTAGGCATGCCAGCGTTTCTTCTCTAGGCATTCCAGCGTTTCTTCTCTAGGCATGCCAGCATTTCTTCTCTAGGCATGCCAGCGTTTCTTCTCTAGGCATGCCAGCATTTCTTCTCTAGGCGTGCCAGCGTTTCTTCTCTAGGCATGCCAGCGTTTCTTCTCTAGGCATGCCAGCATTTCTTCTCTAGGCGTGCCAGCATTTCTTCTCTGGGCATGCCAGAGTTTCTTCTCTAGGCATGCCAGCATTTCTTCTCTAGGCATGCCAGCATTTCTTCTCTAGGCATGCCAGCATTTCTTCTCTAGGCATGCCAGCATTTCTTCTTTAGGCATGCCAGAGTTTCTTCTCTAGGCATGCCAGCATTTCTTCTTTAGGCATGCCAGCGTTTCTTCTCTAGGCGTGCCAGCATTTCTTCTCTAGGCATGCCAGCGTTTCTTCTCTAGGCATGCCAGCATTTCTTCTCTAGGCATGCCAGCGTTTCTTCTCTAGGCATGCCAGTATTTCTTCTCTAGGCATGCCAGCGTTTCTTCTCTAGGCATGCCAGCGTTTCTTCTCTAGGCATGCCAGCATTTCTTCTCTAGGCGTGCCAGCATTTCTTCTCTAGGCATGCCAGCATTTATTCTCTAGGCATGCCAGCATTTCTTCTTTAGGCATGCCAGCATTTCTTCTCTAGGCATGCCAGCGTTTCTTCTCTAGGCATGCCAGTATTTCTTCTCTAGGCATGCCAGCGTTTCTTCTCTAGGCATGCCAGCGTTTCTTCTCTAGGCATGCCAGCATTTCTTCTCTAGGCGTGCCAGCATTTCTTCTCTAGGCATGCCAGCATTTATTCTCTAGGCATGCCAGCATTTCTTCTTTAGGCATGCCAGAGTTTCTTCTCTAGGCATGCCAGCATTTTTTCTTTAGGCATGCCAGCGTTTCTTCTCTAGGCGTGCCAGCGTTTCTTCTCTAGGCATGCCAGCGTTTCTTCTCTAGGCATGCCAGCATTTCTTCTCTAGGCATGCCAGCGTTTCTTCTCTAGGCATGCCAGTATTTCTTCTCTAGGCATGCCAGCGTTTCTTCTCTAGGCATGCCAGCGTTTCTTCTCTAGGCATGCCAGCATTTCTTCTCTAGGCGTGCCAGCATTTCTTCTCTAGGCATGCCAGCATTTCTTCTCTAGGCGTGCCAGCATTTCTTCTCTGGGCATGCCAGAGTTTCTTCTCTAGGCATGCCAGCATTTCTTCTTTAGGCATGCCAGAGTTTCTTCTCTAGGCATGCCAGCATTTCTTCTTTAGGCGTGCCAGCGTTTCTTCTCTAGGCATGCCAGCGTTTCTTCTCTAGGCATGCCAGCATTTCTTCTCTAGGCATGCCAGCATTTCTTCTCTGGGCATGCCAGAGTTTCTTCTTTAGGCATGCCAGCGTTTCTTCTCTAGGCATACCAGCGTTTCTTCTCTAGGCATGCCAGCGTCTCAGGTTTCCACCCAACCTTTTTAAGTGGGTAAAGTACATGTCAGATAAAAAATGTCATGACATCATGGGAAAGTATGCGGTATATTAGGGTGCAGATGAAATCAGTAAAGATGAACTTCACAGGGTGATGAGCTTGATGATCCTTACAATAAATATTAAGGGTCTTATTCTGGTGACATGATTGATGTTTGGCAGCCATTTGTCCCCAAAAAATATCTTGTCCACTTGTGTCCATAATCTCATCATGTAGTAGAATATACCCCCACTGTATCTGTGAGCTGTTGACTAGAGAGCACATACCAATACCAGTGGGCACATTACCTATACCTACGCAACATTTATTTTGTGGCAAAATCAACAGTAGGCCTAGAGTTGCAAATGAGGTGGAAACCCATTTAGCTTGTCATTTTTATTTGGTATATGGGAAGTTGTTTTTATACGCACTACATATTAATTCATAGGGAGCACAATGGAAATAAATCCCTTACAGTGTTTTGTGAAAGAATTCAGAACCATTGACTTTTTACACATTTTGTTACGTTACAGACATATTCTAAAACGGATTTATGAAGAAAACTATTCCCCAGCAATCTATACACAATAACTCATAATGACTAAGCAAAAACAGGTTTTTAGAAATGTTTGCAAATTTATTCAAAATAATAAAAATAATAAACATTCAATCTCTTTGCTATGAGACTTGAAATTGAACTCAGTTGCATCCTGCTTAAATTCATCATCCTTGAGATGTTTCTACAACTTGATCCAATTGATTGGAGATGATTTGGAAAGGCACACACCTGTCTATATAAGGTCCCACAGTTGACAGTGCATGTCAGAGAAGAAACCAAGCCATGAGGTCGAAGGAATTGTCCGTAGAGCTCGGAGACAGGATTGTGTCGAGGCACAGATCTGGGGAAGGGTACCAAAACATGTCTGCAGCATTGAAGGTTCTCTGGTCTGATGAAACCAAGATTCAACTCTTTGGCCTAAATGCCAAGCTTAAAATCTGCAGAAACCTGGCACCATCCCTATGGTGAAGCATGGTGGTGGCAGAATCATGCTGTGGGGATGTTTTTCAGGGGCAGGGACTGTGTGACTAGTCAGGATCAAGGCAACGATGAACAGAGCAAAGTACAGAGATGAAAACCTGCTCCAGAGCGCTCAGGACCTCAGACTGGGGCAAAGATTCACCTTCCAACAGGACAATGACCCTAAGCACACAGTCAAGACAACGCAGGAGTAGTCTCTGAATGTCCTTGAGTGGCCCAGCCAGAGCCCGAATTTAACCCGAACGTACATCTCTGGAAATACCTGACAATAGCTTTGCAGCAACGCTCCCCATCCAACCTGACAGAGCTTGAGAGGATCTGCAGAGAAGAATGGGAGAAACTCCCCAAATACAGATGTGCCAAGCTTGTAGTGTAATACCCAAAAACACTTGATGCTGTAATCGCTGCCAAAGGTAATTCTACAAAGTACTGAGTAAAGGGTCTGAATTCTTAAGTAAATGTCTAATTTAAAAATTTTAAAAATGATAAAATAGCAAAAATGTCTACTTTTTTTGCTTTGTCATTATGGGGTATTGTGTGTAGATGAGGAAAATGTGTTTCAATAAATGTTTGAATAAGGCTATACTATAACAAGTTTTATAAAAAGCCAAGGGGTTTGAATACTTTCTGAAGGGACTGTATGTATAGATTTTTATTACTGACAAATAAAATCAATCAATCCAAACTGTGCAGCGGCCATTCAACAGCATAAAGTTTGGTGATTGTCAAGCCAATCCTTTGATAATGAGTAGGCCTGCAAGGTAGCGAGGTATGTATTTTCTGTTTGTAGAGATTGTCTATTGATTGTGGTGTCAAACGCAAACCATGATATTGAAGTGCCCAAAGTTGTTATGCTTTGATTATTAGTTGTGTGTGCATTGGCACAGAAACTTGTCAAACTATTTTATTTAATTATAAATATGGCATAAAAATGTTAAATCTGATATCCCCCAGTTGATGATTGTGTGCAGGCTCTGATCGTAGTGTAATGAAATGGGCAGGGAGAGTGAGCCCATCTGTGGTGGTCGGCGAACCCTCAACCTACTGGCCTGTAAGCACTGTGTGGCATCAACAGTGCCACAAAATCATGCTGAAGTGGCACAGTCGATATCCAAATAAAAAAATACACCATGCTATTCGTGGTAGTGTTGAACGATTTAGTGCTTTTTTGAGTTGGTTTCGGTTGGATTATGAAAAAAATGATCAAGATTTTTTTTAAACATTAAATGCAACATGGTGGTTGAATGCTGTATCAACACATAATAAAACAAGTAAAGTCCCATGATGGTAGTGACTGTCCATCACTGCTTATTAACCATCATATGGTTAAACATTACTTTAATACCAGTTGTGTGATATTACACTTGTTTCATTTGATGACTATTGTTTCATTCCAAGTCATCTCATGTCTATAGATCTGGTGTCGGACAAAAATCACTACTTTAGTATTTAAAATAAAATAAGGTCTACTGTTATGACTGCTGAATACCAACAACCAATCACTTAGATCATGTATTTTCAGGTAGAGAACCCTCGCGAATCCCCTCTTTATATCACGCATTCATAGCAGGTGTTAAAGAAACAGATCAGATGATGTAGCTGCGCAATGGATTGTGGTCATTGTAGTTAATTATGTTTTCTGCACTAAACTATGTAGAACACTGGCCTGTTGGAAATTACAACTCCCTACTACATTCTACAGTTTGGGCATTATCTGATTTATCTCTAGATAAACTGCAGAGCAATCTGCCCATAGAACTCCATAGTGGAGTTGTCATAAACCCATAAAACCTAGCGGTCAAACAGGGAAATGGTTCCAATCGTTTTTCCACCATTGGGAGTCCCATAGTGCTGGGCACAGTTGGCTAGCTTCGTCCAGGTTAGGGTTTGGCCGAGGTAGGCCGTCATTGTAGATGACTTTGTTCTTAATTGACTTGCCTAGTTAAATAAAGGTTAAATAAATAAAAAAAGTGTAGTTCTTTATAATAGCCTAATTAGCATTTCATTTTGGGGGGTAAATACAGGTGAATATATTGATGAAAGTCACCTTGTCCTATAGAGATTTACATGGTTATCAAAACCTCACGCCAGTGTAAGAATACAGTACACAAAACACAGCCCTTATTTTAAGTGTTTCTAAAATCCCCTATGGGAAAAATGAATGAAGGAAAAACGATTGGAACCATTTGCCTGGTTGGAACGATTTCCCTATTGACCTCTAGGTTTTATGGGTATTATGACTAATTCTGTGACACTCTTGAGCTCACATAAAAAAAATAAAAAATAAAAACGGAATTCAACTAATTTAATTGTAAGATAATTAGTTGTTTAAAAAAACAAAAAATAACTGACATTTTGGTTAATAGCTCAGCACTAAGGTGTGGTTGTAAACTGTATTTTGAGTTAAATCTATGAGGGGGGTTGGTGTGACATTTATTTGACGGAACAGGTGAAGGTTCATGTGTCTGTCGGTCGGGGGTAACGTATTTCACACTGTGAGCTGAACTATCTGCCCTCCACCTGCGTTCCCTATCTGTCACATTCACTCAGCACTGAGATTCTGTCTCATTGAGGGGGACTCTCATTGGGGGGTACGGTTTAATATGACATCAAATCCCGCAAGACTTTAACATACACGCTGCTGCTTCGAAATGCTTAACAGGTCAAACACACTTTTCAGCTTTGCAGTTTTCTGTCATTACCTATAGAAAATAATGTGATTAATGAATTAATTGGTCATATGTTTTACTCTCATAGGGTTTAGATACTTCGATTTGAATATAGGCCTATAGGCTACCTCTGACCGTATGCCTTAATCTACATTTGAAGGGTTGTCCTTGAAATACAAATATGAATCCTTACAAAGAACAGCCAACTCAAGAGGGCCCGGCCACATGCCCGCGTTTACCAGAACATTGATCTTCATCAACTGAAGTAACGTAGAATTGTTAGACTATATCAGCTGCAATAAACCTACATCAACTATTCAAATCATTCAAAATACATTTTCAACGATAGGGCTCCGATAAAGACTATATCAACGGAGAGCGAAGGTAGCCTACTTCGTGATGCTCTCTCCTCCTCGCGCTCAATTCCTGCTCCAGGCACGAGGGCAGTCTGCACGATGTGACCAACAAGGATTTGTTACAGGATTTGGGTTCGTTCCTTCGTTTACTGGAACATTGTGTAATTGCAACTTTATGCATTCGTGGTGATAGTTCATATTGTGACGCTTACCTCATTCTTATATTCAGATGACTAGTCCCAGAATGTTCGGAGCAATGTGTGAGCGCATTTATACAGCCGTTAATTGAACTGAAACTTTGCCGTGCTTGCGTTTCCCTCCTCAACACGACGAGCTATATTTATATCCTAATAATTATGCCTTGACCTTATCCACAAATTGCTTGTTTCAAACGCCATATAAGTTACTTACTTTGTTTGTTGATAAGGAGAGTTCTCCTCCAAAAAAATCGTCCAGCGGTCCTAGAATTCCACATCAGTCTAAAATATCCCCAAAACTGGCCGACGCAAAATGTATGTGCATCACTGTATCCCCTCGTCCAAAGTCAACCTTTTGAAGATGTGAAAATAAACCCAAAGCTGTTGTAGAATACATGAGTCGTTTTACCGGTTACACTCAGTAAAATAAAGAACAGAGAATATTATTATTTTTGAAATACAAAAACCCCCAGCTATTCTTACCTTCATTACCGTAAAAAGGTTCAAACAATATCTCAAAAATCCCAAATAAAGTCTCATATACAGCAAAACACCGTTTGGTTTTAGTACATCCAGTAGATGCTCGTGATGATGATGGTAAGGTGATAAGAAGGTTATTACCAGTTCAGCGCTCTCTTTCTCTGTCTCCGGAATGGCTCAATCTCTCTCTCTCTTTATCCCCTTCTCTCTGTGAACGCGCTTCTCTACAGCGCTGCTCTGTTCGCGCTACTCAGCGCAACTGATGGGCTCGCACTAGATTCTCACACACGAGAATTACCGTCCCTCCCTCTACTCGCTTTCCAAAACACGCCATTTAAAGACGTACAGTAGGTAGGACGACGAAGTGAAGGGAAGTTTGGTCCTGAGGCTAAGCAAGCCTAATTAATGTCAAAAGCATCCAGCTGAACTATCAAAATGTATATGTAGTCAATTGCCAGTCATTATAAGAAAAATAGCATTATAGGCTCAATTTCCCTGCTAGGAGAGGCTAGCATGGCTGGACCTCCTGGGGATTAGTATTCTAAATAACTTCTGGAGGACATTGCGGAAGTGAAAACGTGACTTGTTTGGCAATGTCATGCAATGAAATTGTACAACTGCCTTCTGCGGAGAACTCTCTCGAATCTGAATGCGGTGATGCTGTCCATGGTGCTGAAGTCACAGACAGAGCAACGGCCATATTGAATGTTTCACGAGTCACGACCATTGATGGATGACACATTTTAATTGCTCATGAGTCACTTATGGTGTATATTAGTTGAATACATTTTAGGTAAATCCTCCTATTTGCAAAACTGGTAAACATTTTACCTGAACAAGACAAAGACTAGGCCATATTTTAAAGGTAGGCCTAATCTCATGCTAAAATGAGGGTGCTGCAACACTTACTTGGCAATGAAAGTTGATAGTTTTGCCCTGAAATAGGTCCTGGTCCCTAACCCTATCAATCAATCAATCAAATTTTATTTATATAGCCCTTCGTACATCAGCTGATATCTCAAAGTGCTGTACAGAAACCCAGCCTAAAACCCCAAACAGCAAGCAATGCAGGTGTAGAAGCACGGTGGCTAGGAACAACTCCCTAGAAAGGCCAAAACCTAGGAAGAAACCTAGAGAGGAACCAGGCAATGTGGGGTGGCCAGTCCTCTTCTGGCTGTGCCGGGTGGAGATTATAACAGAACATGGCCAAGATGTTCAAATGTTCATAAATGACCAGCATGGTCAAATAATAGTAAGGCAGAACAGTTGAAACTGGAGCAGCAGCATGGCCAGGTGGACTGGGGACAGCAAGGAGTCATCATGTCAGGTAGTCCTGGGGCATGGTCCTTGGGCTCAGGTCAGTTGAAACTGGAGGAGCAGCATGGCCAGGTGGACTGGGGACAGCAAGGAGCCATCATGTCAGGTAGTCCTGGGGCATGGTCCTAGGGCTCAGGTCCTCAGAGAGAAAGAAAGAAGGAGAGAATTAGAGAACGCACACTTAGATTCACACAGGACACCGAATAGGACAGGAGAAGTACTCCAGATATAACAAACTGACCCTAGCCCCCCGACACAAACTACTGCAGCATAAATACTGGAGGCTGAGACAGGAGGGGTCAGGAGACACTGTGGCCCCATCCGAGGACACCCCCGGACAGGGCCAAACAGGAAGGATATAACCCCACCCACTTTGCCAAAGCACAGAGCCTTTTGGCGAACACCAAACATGTTTGCTTATTTCTTTAATGAAGCAATGGCTTTTTTTCTGGCCATTATTCCATAAAGCCCAGCTCTGTGGAGTGTACTGCTTAAAGTGGTCCTATGGACAGATACTCCAATCTCCGCTGTGGAGCTTTGTAGCTGCTTCATGGTTATCATTGGTCTCTTTGTTGCCACTCTCATTAATGCCCTCCTTCCCTGGTCCATGAGTGTTGGTGGGCGGCCATCTCTTGGCAGATTTGTCGGGGTGCCATATTATTTCCATTTAAAAAAAATGGTTTTAATGGTGCTCTGTGGGATGTTAGAAGTTTCTGATATTTTTTTATAACACAACCCTGATCCGTATATCTCAACAACTGTCCCTGACCTGTTTGGAGAGCTCCTTGGTCTTCATGGTGCCGCTTGCTTAGTGGTGTTGCAGACTCTAGGGCCTTTCAGAACAGGTGTATATATACTGAGACCATGTGATGGATCATGTGACACTTAGATTGCACACAGGTTGACTTTATTTAACTAATTATGTGACTTCTGTAGGTAATTGATTGCACCAGATCTTATTTAGGGTCTTCATAGCAAATGGGGTGAATAATTATGCACGCACTACTTTTAAGTCTTAAATGTTTTATACTTTTTTGAAACAAGTAATTTTTTTCATTTCACTTCACCAATTTAGATTCATTTGTGTATGTCCATTACATGAAATTGTCAGAGTCTATCTACAAGATAGCGAAGGAGTCAGGCTCAGGACACAGGTAACAATAACTGATTTACTCAATCCAAAACGTAACAAAATCCCGTTCCAAACAAGGACAAAACAGGACTCAAAATATAACACACCGGAATACACGAAAGACAATCACGCACAAAACAGAAAGGGAAACCAGAGGGTTAAATAAGGAACATAATTATGAGATGGGAACCAGGTGTGTAAACAGACAAAACAAAAGGAAAAATGAAACATGGATCGGTGGTGGCTAGAAAGCCGGTGACTTCGACCGCCGAACGAACAAGGCGAGGGAACAACTTCGGTGGAAGTCGTGACAGAAATCCAAATAAAAATCCATTTAAATTACAGAAAAACACCAAGGCGGATGAATACTTTTGTAAGGCACTGTATGTTTTTGATTGGACAGGTTTCTCAATTTCTTTCTTAGGGTTTTTAATCCTTCATCAAACCATTTGTCATTGTTATTAATTGGATTTGACAGGGAAGCTGAGAGGTCAAACACACTGTTAAGATTTTCTACTGCCATGTTTATACCTTCACTATTACAGTGGAATGTTTTGTCCAGGATGTTGTCTAAAAGGGATTGAATTTGTTGTTGCCTAATTGTTTTTTGGTAGGTTTACAAACTACATTCGTTCCATCTATAGCATTTCTTAATATTATTCAGATCCTTTGGTTTTGATGCTTCGTGATTGGTTATTGCTCTGTTCAAGTAGACTGTGATTTTGCTGTGGTCTGATAGGGGTGTCAGTGGACTGACTGTGAACGCTCTGAGAGACTCGGAGTTGAGGTCAGTGATAAAATATTCTACAGTACTACTGTACATACCCAGCATGTGACAGAGCTGCAGGAGTTGTGACCCGTTTTTGTTGGTTATGTTGTCATAGTTGTGCCTAGGGGGGCATATGGGGGAGGGAATGCTGTCACCTCCAGGCTGGTGTTTGTCCCCCTGTGTGCTGAGAGTGTCAGGTTATTGTCCGGTTCTGGCATTTAGGTTGCCACAGACTAGTAACTTTCCCCCTCCATGATGGAGAAGCTGTCTTCATTAAAGTATTGGGATTCTAGTGGGGGGATATAGGTAGCAGAGAGGAGGACACTTTTCTCTGTTAAGATGTATTTTTATTTCTAGCCAAATTTAAAAATGTCCTGTTTTGACTAATATTATAGAGTGGGTTAGGTCTGCTCTATACCCAATTAGCATACCCCCTGAGTCTCTTCCCTGTTTCACACCTGGTAGTTTGGTGGATGGGACTTGCAGCTCTCTATAACCCAGTTGGTAACCAGTGGGTCCATCTCCTCTATACCATGTTTCTTGTAGGATGACAATGTTTGTATTTTCGATTTCTTTGAAGTCCAGGTTCCTGCTCTTTAGGCCAAAGGCAGATGACCTCAGGGCTTGGATATTCCAGGATGAAATAGTGAAGGCCTTGTGTTCCATAAAGTGTCCAATGTTGTTGTTTGTGTGGTTTGGCCTCAGGCAAGTAAGTGTGAGCAGAGCCTGCTGAGCATCTGGTACATGCCATTGGCATGGGCTTGTGTAAGCACGGGGGTTGGGCCTGTTTGCCTGTTCACGGCCTGGGCGTGTGTGTGACTTCTATGTTGAGGCCCTCTTTGCGGGAGTGTGGGGAATGGGGTGGGCAGGAGGGGCATAGGTCTAATCTGAGAAGGCCTAAATGGGCTATGGGCATTGTTGACTTGCATGGGTGTTTATTGACTGTGGTGGGGGTTTGGATGTGGCAGGTGGTGTTGTGGTCTGGATGAAGGTCCTCTATTTTCAGGTCTGTGCTGGGGGTTCCCGCAGTTCTGGGAGAGTGTCTCACTGGTCTGGGCAGGTTGTCTAATGATCTGTTGCTCCTGTGTGAAGTGTTGGGGCTGCGGTTGAGAGTGATGTCCTTTGAGGTCCGGGCGAAGGTAGGCACTGCTGCCTTATGTAGGTGGACCTGGTCATAAAGGTTGTTCAAGTCCAATGTGCAGTGGTGGGCCAGGTAAATATTTGGTTTTGAGGCACAGTCACGGGAAATACTTGCGTTTAACCATTGCATAGTAGCAGCATGGAAGTCTTTTCATGGTAGAAACGTGGAGATAACCACTTGTGCGTTGGGGAAAGTAGAATAAGCTTTTCAATCACTCCCTTCAGTGGGGTGGCCACCCTTTCCTGCTGTGCTTTCAGGTCATTTGTGCCTGTGTGTATTATTATGTGACTGGGTGACCCTAGTTGGACCTCAGACAGAAGGTGTAGGGTACGCTGGGTGTTTGGACACCAGAGTTTAGACACTGTGTGTTCAGGAAAAAGTGTATTTCCTTGAATATATTTCCCTTTTGAGTCCATAAGGAGTATAATCTGTGGTTTGTGTATGTCCTCAGTTGGTGTGGTGGGGTTGTCAGAAGGGTCATCAGGGTGGCTGACAGGGGGGGTGCTCAGAGGGGGTGCTCAGAGGGGGTGGGATCCCCTGGGCTTGGGGTTCTTCATTTGCCTGTCCTGCTGTGTTATCAACGTGGTCAGGGTCTGGGGTGGACTGTTCTGCTGTGTTGTCGAGACTTTTGTCGGGAGCTGAGGTTGGCTGTTCTGGAAGGGGGTGTTGGTTTAAGGGGTGTTGTTGTGCTGGACTGTTGTCTGGATCTGTGCTGACTGGAGTGTAATCACCTGCTGTTCCAGCTCCACCCGCCTTACCTCCAGCTGGGTAAATGTATCCATCATTTCAATGAGGGAGTAGTATTCTGTGCTGGGAGGTTGACTTTCCCCTTGGGGTTGCTTGTCTGTGGGGTTATGTAATGAAGAGGTCTGGTCTGACCCGCTTGGGGTGGGGGTATCTTTCTCAAGGGAAAGCTTCTCCTGCTGAGCTATTTCTTTGATTAGGTGAAAGTCCAGCTGAAACTGTTTGGAGTTACCCTGTACCAATATTCTTCCAGATTTATAGAGATTCATATTAGCTGACTGAGAGTCCTCGTTGTCTAGTATCCTGAGTTTCAACCCCTCGTTAACACCCCCTCTCTTAAAAGAGGGGTAGTGTGCAAATATAGCACTGTTCCATGCCAGGGGATGGTCTGTGTGGAAGATAAGGTTGCTTATGTTCCCATTTTTATATAGTCAGCAAAACGTGTCTACTTATTTTCCATAAGGAGCTTGAGTTTGTATTATTTTCGTGTCTTATTATTTGTTACATACAGAGGGTACTGTATTTTAATTACCTCTGAACAGCGGGAGTGTGCTTCTAAGGCCTCTCCATTAAGATATGGGGCTCTCTTGCCATTGTTGGGCTCTATAACTATATCTATTTTTTTTGCGAATTGGATTGATCCCCTCTACCACACGGAACCCCACTAATCCTACCGAAGGTGGCTAAAAACAGACCTCCATCCTATGCTAGCTTGCTGCCGATGGCCAGGCTAGCTGTCTGAATCGCCGTGACCCCAACCAACCTCACTACTTACTGGACCCTTTTGATCACTCGACTAAGCATGCCTCTCCTTAACGTCAATATGCCTTGTCCATTGCTGTTCTGGTTAGTGTTTATTGGCTTATTTCACTGTAGAGCCTCTAGTCCTGCACACTATACTTTATTCAACCTTTTAGTTCCACCACCCACACATGAGATGACATCTCCTGGTTTCAATGATGTTTCTAGAGACAATATCTCTCTCATCATCTCACTCAATACCTAGGTTTACCTCCACTGTATTCACATCCTACCATACATTTGTCTGTACATTATACCTTGAAGCTATTTCATCGCCCCCAGAAACCTCCTTTTACTCTCTGTTCCAGACGTTCTAGACGACCAATTCTCATTGCTTTTAGCCGTACCCTTATCCTACTCCTCCTCTGTTCCTCTGGTGATGTAGAGGTGAATCCAGGCCCTGCAGTGCCTAGCTCCACTCCTATTCCCCAGGCGCTCTCTTTTGATGACTTCTGTACCCGTAATAGCCTTGGTTTCATGCATTTTAACATTAAAAGCCTCCTCCCTAAGTTTGTTTTATTCACTGCTTTAGCACACACTGCCAACCCTGATGTCCTAGCCGTGTCTGAATCCTGGCTTAGGAAGACCACCAAAAATTATGACATTTTCATTCCTAACTACAAAATTTTCAGACAAGATAGAACTGCCAAAGGGGGCAGTGATGCAATCTACTGCAAAGATAGCCTGCAGAGTTCTGTCTTACTATCCATGTGTCTTACACATCCACTATGTCTTACACTTCAGTGAACAGGCCACGCTCAAGGTCCTAAAGAATATCTTAACTGCCATCGATAAGAAACATTACTGTACAGCCGTATTCATTGATCTGGCCAAGGCTTTCAAGGCTGTCAATCACCACATCTTCATCGGCAGACTCGACAGCCTTGGTTTCTCAAATGATTGCCTCGCCTGGTTCACCAACTACTTCTCTGATAGAGTTCAGTGTGTCAAATCGGAGAGTCTGTTGTCCGGACCTCTGGCAGACTCTATGGGGGTGCCACAGGGTTCAATTCTTGGACCGACTCTCTTCTCTATATAAATCAATTACATTTACATTTACATTTAAGTCATTTAGCAGACGCTCTTATCCAGAGTGACTTACAAATTGGTGCATTCACCTTATGACATCCAGTGGAACAGCCACTTTACAATAGTGCATCTAAATCATTTAGGGGGGGGGTGAGAAGGATTACTTATCCTATCCTAGGTATTCCTTAAAGAGGTGGGGTTTCAGGTGTCTCCGGAAGGTGGTGATTGACTCCGCTGTCCTGGCGTCGTGAGGGAGTTTGTTCCACCATTGGGGGGCCAGAGCAGCGAACAGTTTTGACTGGGCTGAGCGGGAACTGTACTTCCTCAGTGGTAGGGAGGCGAGCAGGCCAGAGGTGGATGAACGCAGTGGCCTTGTTTGGGTGTAGGGCCTGATCAGAGCCTGGAGGTACTGAGGTGCCGTTCCCCTCACAGCCCCGTAGGCAAGCACCATGGTCTTGTAGCGGATGCGAGCTTCAACTGGAAGCCAGTGGAGAGAGCGGAGGAGCGGGGTGACGTGAGAGAACTTGGGAAGGTTGAACACCAGACGGGCTGCGGCGTTCTGGATGAGTTGTAGGGGTTTAATGGCACAGGCAGGGAGCCCAGCCAACAGCGAGTTGCAGTAATCCAGACGGGAGATGACAAGTGCCTGGATTAGGACCTGTGCCGCTTCCTGGGTGAGGCAGGGTCGTACTCTGCGGATGTTGTAGAGCATGAACCTACAGGAACGGGCCACCGCCTTGATGTTAGTTGAGAACGACAGGGTGTTGTCCAGGATCACGCCAAGGTTCTTAGCGCTCTGGGAGGAGGACACAATGGAGTTGTCAACCGTGATGGCGAGATCATGGAACGGGCAGTCCTTCCCGGGAGGAAGAGCAGCTCCGTCTTGCCGAGGTTCAGCTTGAGGTGGTGATCCGTCATCCACACTGATATGTCTGCCAGACATGCAGAGATGCGATTCGCCACCTGGTCATCAGAAGGGGGAAAGGAGAAGATTAATTGTGTGTCGTCTGCATAGCAATGATAAGAGAGACCATGTGAGGTTATCACAGAGCCAAGTGACTTGGTGTATAGCGAGAATAGGAGAGGGCCTAGAACAGAGCCCTGGGGGACACCAGTGGTGAGAGCGCGTGGTGAGGAGACAGATTCTCGCCACGCCACCTGGTAGGAGCGACCTGTCAGGTAGGACGCAATCCAAGCGTGGGCCGCGCCGGAGATGCCCAACTCGGAGAGGGTGGAGAGGAGGATCTGATGGTTCACAGTATCGAAGGCAGCCGATAGGTCTAGAAGGATGAGAGCAGAGGAGAGAGAGTTAGCTTTAGCAGTGCGGAGCGCCTCCGTGATGCAGAGAAGAGCAGTCTCAGTTGAATGACTAGTCTTGAAACCTGACTGATTTGGATCAAGAAGGTCATTCTGAGAGAGATAGCGGGAGAGCTGGCCAAGGACGGCACGTTCAAGAGTTTTGGAGAGAAAAGAAAGAAGGGATACTGGTCTGTAGTTGTTGACATCGGAGGGATCGAGTGTAGGTTTTTTCAGAAGGGGTGCAACTCTCGCTCTCTTGAAGACGGAAGGGACGTAGCCAGCGGTCAGGGATGAGTTGATGAGCGAGGTGAGGTAAGGGAGAAGGTCTCCGGAAATGGTCTGGAGAAGAGAGGAGGGGATAGGGTCAAGCGGGCAGGTTGTTGGGCGGCCGGCCGTCACAAGACGCGAGATTTCATCTGGAGAGAGAGGGGAGAAAGAGGTCAGAGCACAGGGTAGGGCAGTGTGAGCAGAACCAGCGGTGTCGTTTGACTTAGCAAACGAGGATCGGATGTCGTCGACCTTCTTTTCAAAATGGTTGACAAAGTCATCTGCAGAGAGGGAGGAGGGGGGGGATTCAGGAGGGAGGAGAAGGTGGCAAAGAGCTTCCTAGGGTTAGAGGCAGATGCTTGGAATTTAGAGTGGTAGAAAGTGGCTTTAGTAGCAGAGACAGAGGAGGAAAATGTAGAGAGGAGGGAGTGAAAGGATGCCAGGTCCGCAGGGAGGCGAGTTTTCCTCCATTTCCGCTCGGCTGCCCGGAGCCCTGTTCTGTGAGCTCGCAATGAGTCGTCGAGCCACGGAGCGGGAGGGGAGGACCGAGCCGGCCTGGAGGATAGGGGACATAGAGAGTCAAAGGATGCAGAAAGGGAGGAGAGGAGGGTTGAGGAGGCAGAATCAGGAGATAGGTTGGAGAAGATGATCAATGATGTCGCTCTTGCTGCTGGTTCTGATCCACCTCTATGCAGATGACACCATTCTGTATACTTCTGGCCCTTCTTTGGAGAATGTGTTAACAACCCTCCAGGCAAGCTTCAATGCCATACAACTCTCCTTCCGTGGCCTCCAATTGCTCTTAAAT
Source organism: Oncorhynchus keta (assembly GCF_023373465.1). Taxonomy (NCBI): domain Eukaryota; kingdom Metazoa; phylum Chordata; class Actinopteri; order Salmoniformes; family Salmonidae; genus Oncorhynchus; species Oncorhynchus keta. Next base: position 38,558,904 of record NC_068428.1, read on the forward strand.
ACAAGTAAAACTAAATGCATGCTCTTCAACCGATCGGTGCCTGCACCTGCCCGCCTGTCCAACATCACTATTCTGGACGGCTCTGACTTAGAATATGTGGACAACTATAAATACCTCGGTGTCTGGTTAGACTGTAATCTCTCCATCCAGAAAAACATCAAACATCTCTAAATCTAGAATTGGCTTCCTATTTCGCAAGAAAGCATCCTTCACTCATGTTGCCAAACATACCCTTGTAAAACTGACCATCCTACCAATCCTCGACTTTGGCAATGTCATTTACAAAATAGCCTCCAATACCCTACTCAACAAATGGTAGCAGTCTATCACAGTGCCATCCTGGCCCTCGCTTCATACTCGTCGCCAAACCCACTGGCTCCATGTCATCTACAAGACACTTCTAGGTAAAGTCCCCCCTTATCTCAGCTCGCTGGTCACCATAGCATCACCCACCTTTAGCACGCGCTCCAGCAGGTATATCTCTCTGGTCACCCCCAAAGCCAATTATTTCTTTGGCCGCCTCTCCTTCCAGTTCTCTGCTGCCAATGACTGGAAGGAACTACAAAAATCTCTGAAACTGGAAACACTTATCTCCCTCACTAGCTTTAAGCACCAACTGTCAGAGCAGCTCACATATTACTGCACCTGTACATAGACCATATATAATTTAGCCCAAACAACTACCTCTTTCCCTACTGTATTTATTTTATTTATTTATTTTGCTCCTTTGCACCCCACTATTTTTATTTCTACTTTGCACATTCTTCCACTGCAAATCTACCATTCCAGTGTTTTACTTGCTATATTGTATTTACTTTGCCAACATGGCCTTTTTTTTGCCTTTACCTCGCTTATCTCACCTCATTTGCTCACATCATATATAGACTTGTTTCTACTGTATTATTGACTGTATGTTTGTTTTACTCCACGTGTAACTCTGTGTTGTTGTATGTGTAGTACTGCTTTGCTTTAACTTGGCCAGGTTGTAAATGAGAACTTGTTCTCAACTTGCCTACCTGGTTAAATAAAGGTGGAATAAGAAAGGGCTTTGACACATCAGTTTCAAGTTGTATCTCTTTGTCATATCATGATTGGTAGCCTCAGCATTCAGTCCTTATAAAGCTAAATACATCCTTGTAATGTATTTTTCTTCTTGGCTATTAGAAGTAAAAAATAACTTCAGACTAAGCATTACTGGCTCAGTTCCAGGTTGGATGGTGTTTTCAGGTTTCTGTTTGTTTGACGGAGCCATTTGATGTATAGTTTGGGAATAATAATCATTGAGTGTAGGAATCATTCCAGGTAATTCCGTCCAAAATCAGGTTTTAGGTTTGGAGTTTTCATTTGGAGTGAATGTAATGTTGTTGAGGGCAGTATCCTGTATATGTCCTGGTGACATAGTGGAGGGTAGTATCCTGTATATGTCCTGGTGACATAGTGGAGGGTAGTACCCTGTATATGTCCTGGTGACATAGTGAAGGTTATGTTGTTTAGGGTAGCATCCTGTATATGTCCTGGTGACATAGTGTTGTGGAGGGTAGTATCCTGTATATATGTCCTGGTGACATAGTGAAGGTTATGTTGTAGAGGGCAGTATCCTGTATATATGTCCTGGTGACATAGTGAAGGTTATGTTGTTGAGGGCAGTATCCTGTATATGTCCTGGTGACATAGTGGAGGGTAGTATCCTGTATATGTCCTGGTGACATAGTGAAGGTTATGTTGTTTAGGGTAGCATCCTGTATATGTCCTGGTGACATAGTGTTGTGGAGGGTAGTATCCTGTATATATGTCCTGGTGACATAGTGAAGGTTATGTTGTAGAGGGCAGTAACCTGTATATATGTCCTGGTGACATAGTGGAGGTTATGAGAAAGAATAAAGTAGACAGCACGGGTCAAAATTTTGATTTATGACCCTGTGTCCACGATGACGTGTACATGTCCAAATATGGGCCTCCGGCCAGGACATCCTGTTCCTGTGGTCACGTGTTAGAGGGTGTGTTATTTTCTATCTATATTGCATCCTTTGAAGTTGTCATGCTGATTGATGTCTAGGGACTTGGTTGAACTGGGGGGTTCTGTGTTTGAACTTGTGAAAGAGTATGGCCCCTCACCCCCAGTTTTATTGCCCTTATGGTTGTTATCTGATGAAGCAGGAATGTCCGGGGTATTGGCTGTGGCAGACGCATTATAAATACAAGTCCAGAACAAGGCATGCGACCCCAGAACAGTAAACAAGATTTATAAACATGGATTTTGTGACCAGTGTCAAAGCTGTGATGACTGTAACAACGGAAGCAGGACCGCGGCTGAAACATAGAGAAAGGGCAAAGTATAATGCCGCAATATACGATGCGCCAAAAAGCGTTTTTTAAGTGTGTATAGAACCCAGATACCGCCCGCAACTGCGCTGAAAGATCAAGTACTGATGTCTAATAGACAGCAATGGGGGTATCTGTTTGATTACTTGGCCTGTAGAGTGAACCTCTATACGGTAGCCAAAGGAGAAGAATATACCGACCAGACATTAGGAGTGGACTATGGGGTTGAAGACTGGACGGTTTTTCACCAGACCTTGTGTCCCGAACTCAGATTTATCACCAAGGGTTATAGCTTGTTCACAGGATACGAGACCCGTTGAGAAGGTGCCCCTGACTCCTCAGGAAGAGTATTTCACAGGGTGAAAATACAGAGAAAGAATGGACTTCCATGTGGCTGCGTGGAGTTCTATATCAGCAACGAGGAAATCTGCAACCAAAACATTCGTGATGGAGGCCTGACTGGGGATTTTAGGTTGCGCTTATTCCATTTAAAAGTTGGGATTTAATGGATTTGAAAATGTTGGAGTTGTTGGACGCTCTGTTTGTACAGAGCCAACAGCTCTGTTGTCCTACTGCTTTCTCTCTCCCTCTCTCTGTTGTCCTACTGCTCTCTCTCTCCCTCTCTCTCTAGTCTTCCTGCTCTCTCTCTCTCTCTCTCTCTCTCTCTCTCTCTCTCTCTCACTCTCTCTCTCTCTGTCTGTAGTTTTCCATCTTTTCCATCTCTCTCGCTCTCTCTCTCTATCTCTCTCTCTCCCTCCCTCCCTCTCTGTAGTCTTCCTGCTCTCTCTCCCTCCCTCTCTGTCTCTCTCTGTTGTCCTACTGCTCTCTGTCGCTCCCTCTGCCTCTCTCTCTGTAGTCTTCCTGCTCTCTCTCTCTGTTGTCTTCCTCCTCTCTCTCACTCTGTAGTCCTGCTGCTTTCGTCATCCCTGTCTCGCTGTCAATATATTTTTCTCTATCTCTGTTTTCTTACCATTCATAGTTCTGTTTCTGTAAAGTGAATCATGTGCCAAATATAGCTACAGTCCTGCATCCATTCATAAAGAATACCAGTACAAAGAGGGTTCCCTAGCTTTTTAGTGGCCTGCACTGTGAGAATTCACAGAACACCATGGCAATAGAGACCGTGTGTGTTTGTGTGTGTCTGTGTACAGTGGGTGTGTGTGTACACTGCCATTCCATAATACCATCCCAGTGTTACCAGCCTACTATTACGCATCCTAATGCTCCAACCATGTGGGTTTAGACGAGATCCAGTTTCATACTGTGTGTGTGTGTGTGTGTGTGTGTGTGTGTGTGTGTGTGTGTGTGTGTGTGTGTGTGTGTGTGTGTGTGTGTGTGTGTGTGTGTGTGTGTGTGTGTGTGTGTGTGATGAGACCGTTAGAGGGTCAAAGTGATTACACTCCCAAGGACATCGATGAGAAACCAATTTTGCAGATTTTGGTCAGTAAAACAGATCTAACTCTCCTCTTAATGGAACCAATTTATCTTCCCAAGTGTGTTGCACACACACACACCATAACACACACACACACACACACAGAGAGAGAGGGAGAGATGAACACACATGCAAACTGTTTGGTTCTCAACAGGATGGATATTCCGATCAATGGAGGAGGAGGCTGTAGGTGGACTGAACTAACATTCTGAAATACCAACGATGAGAGGCTGATATTTCATCATAAATGCCATGTTAATGTAACCATCAAGCCCTGGGCAGGATATACGTGGTACAGTAGGTTGGTAAGGAGAGTTCTGCTGCTTTTTCACACTGACGTCAGCCCTTAAGAAACATACAGGGGCACCTTTAAAGAGTTGTATAGATACAGTAGCAGACCTTGGTTGAGACACTATTTGAAATATTTCAGTTACCTTTAGCATTCGCATTAAACTACCTAGTTTGCCGCAGGGCGAGCCTCACACATTGTGGCACTTTTCTGTTAGAGGCTGAAGAGAGAAACTGTGTTTTCCTTCTCATGGGGTTGTAGCGTAGAGTATGTTTACCCAGCGGTGGGACAGACTATGATTGTTCCCACACTCTGGACGCTGACTCTCTATTGGTTAGACGGACTCTTGGCCTCCCATCCTATTCTAACCACCTCTCGCCGAGCTTTGTATTCATGATACCTAATTGAAATGGCTGTATTATATGATCTTGTTGCCACCTCATGCACATTCCTATGTCATAAATCAGCACTATAGAGCTCTCTCTGTCCTCTGCCGTGCCTTGATTGTATTCCTGTTGATGATATCTGGAACTGTGTGTAACGGGATTCTTCTGTTGAAGGAGAGGTGGACCAAAACGCATCTTTAATAAAGACGAAAATAGAACAATATACAAAAAAACAAGAAACTGTGAAAAAAACAAAAACAGCCCTATCTGGTGTAACAAACACAAAGACTGGAACAATCACCCACAAACCCCAACACCAAACAGGCTACCTAAATATGGTTCCCAATCAGAGACAAATGACTAACACCTGCCTCTGATTGAGAACCATATCAGGCCAAACACAGAAACAGACAAACTAGACACACAACATAGAATACCCACTCAGATCACACCCTGACCAAACAAAACATACAAAGCAAACTATGGTCAGGGTGTGACACTGTGCATGTACACCCTGGCCCATCTACAGTTGCTAGCCCCAAATCTGACTTGTGCTCTGATATCTGCTCCACTGATTTCTGCTCTCGTAAAAGCCTGGGTTTTCTGCACGTTTTTAACACTAGAAGCTTATTACCTAAAATGGATCAATTGAAAGTACACAGCTCCAATCCAGATGTGTTGGTCAGTACTGAGACGTGGTTAAGGAAGAGTGTTTTGAATACTGATGTTAACCTTTCTGGGTATAACCTTTTTCGGCAAGACAGATCTTCCAAAGGTGGTGAAGTGGCAATCTTTACCAAGGATCACCTTCAGTGCTCGGTTGTCTCCACCAAGTCTGTCCCCAAACAATTTGATTAGCTGGTTTTAAGCATTAAACTTTCAAATAGCTCTTCGTTGACTGTTACTTGGTGTTGTCGTCCTCCATCAGCACCGGCCTGTACCCTACCTCCCCTAAGCTCTTTCCTGTCCCCTTACACTAAGCCTGAATTTGTCCTGCTAGGTGACCTAAACTGGGACATGCTTAAACAACCTAACCAAGTTCCTAAAGCAATGGGACTCCCTAAATCTTTCTCAGATTATTACCAATCCCACAAGGTATGACTCCAAACACCCAGAAAAGGCTACTCTGCTCCTCTATCCCCAATGCTCCTCCCTCTTTTTCCCCTGCCACTCTACAAAGATTCTCCCTGCAGGAGCTCACTGAGTCCGAGGTGTTAAAGGAGCTCCTTAAACTTGACCCCAAAAAAACATCTGGGTCAGATGGTTTAGATCCTTTCTTCTTTAAGGTTGCTGCCCCTATCATTGCCATGCCCACTTTTGGATGAATAGCGTGCCCAGAGTGAACTGCCTCCTACTCTGTCCCAGATGCTAATATATGCATATTATTATTAGTATTGGATAGAAAACACTCTGAAGTTTCTAAAGCTGTTTGAATGACGTCTGTGAGTATAACAGAACTCATATGGCAGGCAAAAAACTGAGACAAATCCAACCAGGAAGTGGGACATCTGAGGTTTGTAGTTTTTCAAAGCTTGACCTTCCGAATACACATTGAGATATGAATAAAGTTGCACTTCCTACGGCTTCCACTAGACGTCAACCGTCTTTAGAAACTTGAATGAGGATTCTACTATAAAGGAGGGGCTCATGAGACCTTTTTGAGTCAGTGGTCTGGCAGAGTGCCTTGGTCTCATGACGCGCGTTCCCGACAGAGTTACCTCTCGTTCCAGTGCTTTTCTTCAGACAAAGGAATTCTCCAGTTGGAACATGAATGATGTTTTATGTTAAAAACATCCTAACGATTGATTCCATACATCGTTTGACATATTTCCAAAGGACTATAGCGGAACTTTTTGAGTTTTTGTCTGGACGAAGTGCCTGTGCCTCATGAAGATGGATTACTGGGCTGAACACGCTAACAACAAGTGGCTATTTGGACATAAATGATGGAACTTTAGAACAAATCAGTAATTTATTGTCAAACTGGGATTCCTGGGAGTGCCTTCTGATGAAGATCATTAAAGGTAAGTGAAAATTTATGGTGTTATTTTTAACTTCTGTTGACTCCAAAATGACGGATATTCCTCTGGCTGTTTTGGGTTCTGTGTGCCGTTATCTGATTATGCTTTTTCCGTAAAGTCTTTTGAAATCTGACACAGCAGTTGCATTAACCTCTCTGTGGGACGCTAGTGGCCTGGCCAAAAGCCAATGAAAATTCAGAGCGCCAAATTCAAATAAATTACTATAAAAATCAAATTTTCATGAAATCTCACATGTAAGATACCAAATTAAATCTACACTTGTTGTGAATCCAGCCAACATGACAGATTTCAAAAAGGCTTTTCAGCGAAAGCAAACTGTGCTATTATCTGAGGATAACACCTCCGTAAACAAAGAGAGAAAGCATATTTCAACCCTCCAGGGCTGCCCCCTGTCACCAAGAAGTTAAGGAGAAGTCTATCTTTAATTCTGTGAATAACACTAGTATCTTTTATCAATATTTATTATGAGTATTTCTGCAAAATCACTGGATTTTTTGGGAATCAAAACAATCCTGCACGTAATGCGCCAATGTAAACTGTTGCTACAGACATGCACCTACCCCAAACCTCTGTTGCTGATGACTGGGGGAATGCAGGAGCAGATTTCAGGAGCAGGACGACACCCTCTTTTTGACTGATGACTGATACAAGGGCATGTATGTGATAGGCCAATCTGGTTTATATGATTATGATGGTTATAATGCTTCTTGACAGTGTAACAAAAATTATTTTCTTAATCCAAATAAAATGACACAGGATGGTCATAATGCTTCTTGACAGTGTCATAAAGTGTAATTCCTTAGTCCAAGTAATGTGACACAGGATGGTAATAATGCTTCATGGCTGTGTCATAAAGTATACTTTCTACAATATGATGAATATCAATTACAACAACAACAAAAGATTTAAGAAACAAATGTTTAAATGAAAGGAAACATTTTGGCAGGAAAAAAACATTTGAGTAAATGTGGGTTTTGACACTCTTATGTAGGTGTCATAACCAGCCGTAAAAGAAAGCAATGTCACAACAGGTGTAAATATTTGGGCCATGACATTGTTATTACCATATTATGACATGTTCTGACACGCTATGTTAGCTGTTATGACATTTTCTGACATAGTTATCACACTGGGTGTCAAGTAAAGTGTTATCGATTTGCTGTGACTCTTATGTGGATGGTGTTAAAATTATTTTTTGGTCTGATGTGTTTAACAACCTCTTGGCGCACCCATCCCGTTAGCGGGATCATTTTCGTCAACATCCGCTGAATCGCAGAGCGCCAAATTCAAATTAAATTTCAAAAAATATTACATTTTCATTAAATCACAAGTACATCATAGCAAAACACAGCTTAGCTTGTTGTTAATCCACCTGGTGTGTCAGATTTCAAAAAATATTTTCGGCAAAAGCATACCACGAGTTTATGTAAGGACATCTCTCTTAGCATTACAAACAGCAGCAAAGTAGATTGGTCACGAAAGTCAGAAAAGCAATAAAATGAATCTCTTACCTTTGATGATCTTCGGATGTTTGCACTCACGAGACTCCCAGTTGCACAACAAATGTTCCTTTTGTTCCATAAAAAATATTTTCATATCCAAAATACCTCCATTTCGTTGGCACGTTTTGTTCACAAATCCACAGGCTCGAGCGGTCACGACGGGGCAGACGAAAATTCTAAATAGTATTTGTAAAGTTCGTAGAAACGTGTCAAAGTTTTTTACAATCAAGCCTCAGGTTGTTTTTACAATATATAATCGATAATATTTCAACCGGACTGTAGCTTCTTCAATAGGAGTGAGAGAAAATGTTTGCTCCACTCTGTTGGTGCATGCAACACGCTGCTGGCACCCAGCCATCCAATGAAGCGATGTGATCTTTCTCGCTCATTTAAAAAAAAAAGAATCCTGAAAGTATGTCTAAAGACTGTTCACACCATGTGGAAGCCATAGGAAAAGGAATCTGGTTGATATCCCTTTAAATGGAGGGAAGGCATGCAATGGAACAGAGAGCTTTCAGGAAAAACAGCACTTCCTGGTTGGATTTTCCTTCTGTTATACTCGCATACAATATTTCTATCCTAAGCTGTCAATTATATGCATATTCTAGCATCTTGTCCTGACAAAATAGCCGTTTACTTTGGGGACGTTATTTTTCCAAAAATGAAAATAGTGCCCCCTAGATTCAAGAGGTTAAGTCTATGATTTGATAATTGACAGAACAGTCTGACCGAGCAGTGGTAGGCAGCAGCAGGCTCGTAAGGATTATTTCAAACATCACTTTTGTGCGTTTTGCCTGCAGCACTTTGCTGTGCTTCAAACATTGCGCTGTTTAAGACTTCAAGCCTATCAACTCCCGAGATTAGGCTGGTGTAACTGATGTGAAATGGCTAGCTAGTTAGCAGGATGCGCGCTAGTAGTTTTTCAAACGTCACTCGCTCTGAGACTTGGAGTGTTTGTTCCCCTTTGTTCCCCAAGGGCCGTGGATTTAGTGGAGCGATGTGGTTGTTATTGATGTGTTGCTGGTTCGTGCCCAGGTAGGGGTGAGGAGAGGGATGGAAGCTATACTGTTACACTGGCAATACTAAAGTGCCTATAAGAACATCCAATAGTCAAAGGTATATGAAATACAAATGGTATAGAGAGAAATAGTCCTATAAATACTATATTAACTACAACCTAAAACCTCTTACCTGGGAATATTGAAGTCTCATGTTAAAAGGAACCACCAGCTTTCATATGTTCTCATGTTCTGAGAAAGGAACTTACACGTTAACTTTTTTACATGGCACATATTGCACTTTTACTTTCTTCTCCAAAACTTTGTTTTTGCATTATTTAAACCAAATTGAACATGTTTCATTATTTATTTGAGGCTAAATATATTTTTATTGATGTATTATATTAAGTTAAAATAAGTGTTCAATCAGTATTGTTGTAATTGTCATTATTACAAATAAATAAATAAATTGTCTGATTAATCGGTATCGGCTTTTTTTTTGGTCCTCCAATAATCGGTACCGGTATCGGCGTTGAAAAATCATAATCAGTCGACCACATTACCTATATACTGACTGTTAGCACTTGGTGGCCTATAAAAACACCCTAGCAGAATAGGCTTTATTGCTACTGCTGTATCATAAAATTAATTATTTAAGTTAGTCTTACAAATGGCTAATATATTAATGTTATCTGATCTTAGCAGGTTATTGATTTCATGAACTTTATTTCTAAGGCTACATGTATTACAGTTTTTTCTGAATGCTTAAACACTAACAGTGTATTTTTGAAACCATTAACACTTGTAGCCAATGCATTTACCAAGTGTGCCAAACTGAATGCTGTCACGTTCTGACCTTTATTTCCTTTGTTTTGACATTATTTAGTATGGTCAGGGCGTGAGTTGGGGTGGGCAGTCTATGTTTGTTTTTCTATGATTTGGGTATTTCTATGTTTCGGCCTCGTATGGTTCTCAATCAGAGGCAGGTGTCATTAGTTGTCTCTGATTGAGAATCATACTTAGGTAGCCTGGCTTTCACTGTGTGTTTGTGGGTGATTGTTCCTGTCTCTGTGTTTGCACCAGATTGGACTGTTTGGGGTTTTCACATTTCTTGTTTTTGTATCCAGTTGTTCATGTGTACATTTACGTATTAAAAGAACCATGGACACTTACCACGCCGCATATTGGTCCTCTGATCCTTTTCGCCTTTCCTCTTAGGAAGAAGAGGAGGAAATCCCTTACAAATGCACGTTCTCTGCTTTACACTCAGGTTGTAATTTTATAACACACTTTTTGCAAAACTGTAAACACAACTCACTTCTTTACACTCAGTTTGCAATTTAATAACACACTTCTAGCAAAACAGTAAACATTGGTCTCTACATTGCGACACTTGCCAATTACCTTTCCACATTGACAGACGTGAAAACACTTTTAGATAATGAGTTCAGTTACAAATCAGAGCTTGAGCAACATACAATGTCACAGGTAAACATTTGGTTTGGACAACAATGGAGTCCAATATTGGACAGAGAGTAAGAGGGGTGAGAACAAGATGAGGACAAAGAGGAGGCAGAGGACAAGGACGAGGATGAGAAATAAGAGGTGAAGTAGGACAGGGGAGAAGGAGAGGACGGGGAAGAGGAAGAGGAGGAGGAGGAGGAAAAGGTGAAGTAGGATGGGGGAGAAGGAGAGGAAAGGGAAGAGGAAGAGGAAGGGGAGTCAGGAATACAATAACTGATGACATCAGAGCGACTATGGTTGACCATGTTGTCAACCATGGGATGAGCATGAGGGAGGCTGGACAACGGGTCGAACCAAATCTGAGCCGCTATACTGTTGCAGGTATCATTAGGACATTTCTAAATGAGAACCGGTAAGTAACTGTAAGGGCTGTAGTCTTACTGGTACAGTAATATGTACTGTACTTTCATAATGAGAAGGATCTATCACTAAGCACCAGCATCTGGTGGAAGAGGTTGACTGTTCACCCCAGAGTGGGGGACCCACATTGTAAATATGGTCATTGCAAATAACTGCATCAGACTCAGAGACCTGCAGGACCACATAATGGCAGATAACACCATATTCCAAAACATCAACAGAGAGAGTCTCTCTGCACTGTCTCGTCAACTGAAACACAATAGAAATAGATGAATCAGCTGTACAGGGTCCCCTTCGAAAGAGACTCAGACCGTGTAAAACAACTGAGATATGAATATGTGCATGTAAGCTGTACTATCCTATCATTGGTAGTGGATCTGGAAGTGTACGGTGCTACATCATATTGACTGATCTCTGTCTTTCTGTACTGTGCTACATTGTTTTGTCACCAGACTAATCCCCAATGACCAGGGGCCAGAGCATCCCAGGTACGTTATCATCTGGGACAATGTTCGTTTCCACCGGGCTGCTGTGGTCCGCAATTTGTTCACAGGTCACCCACTTCTCATTGCACTCAATCTCCCTCCATACTCTCTGTTCTTGAATCCAATTGAATAATTATTCTCTGCATGGCGTTGGAAGGTGTATAATCGCCAGTCCCACCAACGCATACCACTTCTACTGGCAATGGAGGAGGCTTTTGGAGACATGGGTCAGGAGTCATGCCAGGCCTGGATACAGCCCTCCAGGCCATACCTTCCACGCTGCCTAGCTCAAGACAACATGTGATGTGGAGGAGGTCTTATGGCCAGACCCACAAAGAAGGTGAGATGTAGCTTCATTTCTTTCTGTTATTTTGTTTTCTAGCACAAATGTTTTTGTTTTCTTCCACTGCGCTTGTTGCTGTTTGAGGAGTGTTAGAACATATTGAGAAAAACAACTTTCCCTCATTTGTTTTGAGAGTGCGTTATGTTCGGAATACACATCCATACTTTACACATTTGGATACATGTGTGTGTGTGTCTTTACTACACGTATGACAAACCTTTATTGCAAACTGCCGTGCCCTGCACACAGAAAAATCAAAAGCAACAATCGTTTTTCATTTATACTATTATACCAGCTCTTTCCTGGGTAGCTTTAGGGAAATACCAAGCAAAGCAACAATCGTTTTTCATTTATACTATTATACCAGCTCTTTCCTGGGTAGCTTTAGGGAAATACCAAGCAAAGCAACAATAACAAAAACACAATATTAAGAAAATCATCAATCAGTTAGTTTGTGTAAGAGTTTGTGTGCTGCGGGGTCGAAGCTAGGAACTCAAAGGCTTGGCACTCTCATCCCTTCCAGGCTTTTGGGAGGGTGGGACCATGAGCCCATCATAGTGGATGTATGCAACAGGGACATGCCCTCTCCCTTTAAATGGGAGACATCCGATCTGCTGAGCTCCACTACACTCCACAGCCCTTCAGTTCATAACTTTAAAGATTACCTGGCTAGGATCACTGTCAGCCTGTCTGAGTGTAGAGCTGCCCTGGGTCCAGGAAGCATGGAGGTGTTGGTGGCCCGGCTGTGGCATCTGATCACCCTGACACCTGGGCACCTGGCAAGGCTAGTTGTGTGATAACTAAGTGCTGTGGCCAGATGGTCGCGGGGAGATTGCTACTCACAAACACACATAGATGCTCAAGCACACACGCACAGATATGGAAATGTGAGCGCGTATGCGTGTGAACACACACACACACACAAACACACACACAAACACACACAGGGAAGCACAAACACGCTTACAGGTGGCACCCAGATATAATTCCTGAGGACCAGATACACTTCTGTCCATTCTCATATACACAGACACACACATAGAATAATAATAATAATGTGCATCAGCCAGTTGACCTTCAGTTGACCTTGATACCCACGGTGAATACAGATGCAAAACTAAAAGATCTACAAATTCCTCCATACAAAAAAATGTATATAAATTATCTTCAGTTTCTCAGACCAAGTCTGATTTCAGACAGTTTCTGTCTAGAATGGACAAATCCATTTGTATCTGACCAGCTAGACCCAGCTAGGACCAGCTAGGACCAGCTAAAACAGATAGGAGCAGCTAAAACAGCTAGGACCAGCTAGGACCAGCTAAAACAGCTAGGACCAGCTAAAACAGCTAGGACCAGCTATAACAGCTAGGACCAGCTAGGATCAGCTATAACAGCTAGGACCAGCTAGGATCAGGTAAAACAGCTAGGACCAGCTAGGACCCTCTAAAACAGCTAGGATCTGCGAAAACAGCTAGGCCCGCTAAAACAGCTAGGACCAGCTAGGACCAGCTAGGGCCAGCTAGGACCAGCTAAAACAGCTAGGACCAGATAAAACATCTAGGACCAGATAAAACAGCTAGGACCAGCTAAAACAGCTAGGACCAGCTATAACAGCTAGGACCAGCTTAAACAGCTAGGACCAGCTAGGACCAGCTAAAACAGCTAGGACCAGCTAAAACAGCAAGGACCAGCTAGGATCAGCTAAAACAGCTAGGACCAGCTAAAACAGCTAGGACCAGCTATAACAGCTAGTACCCGCTAAAACAGCTAGGACAAGCTAAAACAGCAAGGACCAGCTAAAACAGCTAGGACTAGCTAAAACAGCAAGGACCAGCTAGGATCAGCTAAAACAGCTAGGACCAGCTAGGACCAGCTAAAACAGCTAGGACCAGCTAGCACCAGCTCGGACCAGCTAAAACCGCTAGGACCAGCTAAAACAGCTAGGACCAGCTAAAACAGCTAGGATCAGCTCGGAGCAGCTAAAACAGCTAGGACCCGCTAAAACAGCTAGGTCCAGCTAAAACAGCAAGGACCAGCTAGGATCAGCTAAAACAGCTAGGACCAGCTAAAACAGCTAGGACCAGCTATAACAGCTAGTACCCGCTAAAACAGCTAGGACAAGCTAAAACAGCAAGGACCAGCTAAAACAGCTAGGACTAGCTAAAACAGCAAGGACCAGCTAGGATCAGCTAAAACAGCTAGGACCAGCTAGGACCAGCTAAAACAGCTAGGACCAGCTAGCACCAGCTCGGACCAGCTAAAACCGCTAGGACCAGCTAAAACAGCTAGGACCAGCTAAAACAGCTAGGATCAGCTCGGAGCAGCTAAAACAGCTAGGACCAGCTAGGACCAGCTAAAACAGCTAGAACCAGCTAGCACCAGGTCAGACCAGCTAAGACCAGCTAAAACCGCTAGGACCAGCTAAAACAGCAAGGACCATCTAGGACCAGCTATGACCAGCTAAAACAGATCGGACCAGCTAACACAGCTAGGACCAGCTAGCACCAGCTCGGACCAGCTAAAACCGCTAGGACCAGCTAAAACAGCTAGGACCAGCTAAAACAGCTAGGATCAGCTCGGAGCAGCTAAAACAGCTAGGACCAGCTAGGACCAGCTAAAACAGCTAGAACCAGCTAGCACCAGCTCAGACCAGCTAAGACCAGCTATGACCAGCTAAAACAGCTAGGACCAGCTAAAACAGCAAGGACCATCTAGGACCAGCTATGACCAGCTAAAACAGATCGGATCAGCTAAAACAGCTAGGACCAGCTAAAACAGCTAGGACCAGCTAAAACAGCTTGGACCAGCTAGGACCAGCTAGGACCAGCTAGGATCAGCTAGGACCAGCTAGGACCAGCTAGGATCAGCTAGGACCAGCTAAAAACAGCTAGGACCAGTTAGGACCAGCTAAAGCAGCTAGGATCAGCGAGGACCAGCTAAAACAGCTAGGATTAGCTAAAACAGCTAGGACCAGATAAAACAGCTAGCATCAGCTAGAACCAGCTAGGATCAGCTAAAACAGCTAGCATCAGCTAGGACCAGCTAGGACCAGCTAAAACAGCTATGACCAGCTAGGATCATTGTTTGTTTCCCAAATGGCACCCTATTCCCTATATATATATAGGAACTCACAGCCCCAGTCCCCGCAGGAGGCCTTTTGGTTGGCCGTCATTGTGAGTAAGAACATATATATATATATATGACAAAACACACATCACAAGAAGAGAGACACCACAACACTACATAAAGAGAGACGTAAGACAACAACATAGCATGGCAGCAACACATGACAACACAGCATGGTAGCATCACAACATGGCAGCACCACAACATGGTAGCAGCACAACATGGTAGCAGCACAAAACATAGTACACACATTATCGGGCACAGACAACAGCACATAGGGAAAGAAGGTAGAGACAACAATACATCACGTAAAGCAGCCACAACTGTTAGGAACATTATCAACATAGAGGCAGGTAGAGATTATCAACATAGAGGCCGGTGAATCTGTCACAATGTGTAATTATATAGTGTGTGATTTTGTGTGTTTGTGTGTGTGTGCGTGTTTGTGTGTTTGTGTGCGTTTTTCATTGTGACGTGTCAGAACTTTGGGGGAAATTGTGTGTGTGTGAGTGAGTGTGTGCGTGTGTGAGAGAAAGAGAGAGAGAGTAGTGCACTATTGTTTATTATCTATTTCACTTTCTGTGGCAATGTAAACATGTGTTTCCCATGCCAATGAAGCCCTTTGAATTGAATTGAGAGAGACGGAAAGGCAACAAGGAAGAGACAGAGAGAGAAAAGGAAGATAGAATCATGGAGAGTCAGAGATAGCCAGATCGAAGAGAGACAGAAGAGAAAGAGAGAGACAAACAGAATAGACAGAAGAGAACAGGTGATTGTGTCTGAGGAACAGGTGAATGTGTCTGAGGAACAGGTGATTGTGTCTGAGGAACAGGTGATTGTGTCTGAGGAACAGGTGATTGTGTCTGAGGAACAGGTGAATGTGTCTGAGGAACAGGTGAATGTGT
This sequence comes from Oncorhynchus keta, assembly GCF_023373465.1. NCBI lineage: Eukaryota > Metazoa > Chordata > Actinopteri > Salmoniformes > Salmonidae > Oncorhynchus > Oncorhynchus keta. Next base: position 38,574,621 of record NC_068428.1, read on the forward strand.
CTGAGGAACAGTTGAATGTGTCTGAGGAACACGTGATTGTGTCTGAGGAACAGTACTTTGGAACAGGTGATTGTGTCTGAGGAACAGGTGATTGTGTCTGAGGAACAGGTGAATGTGTCTGAGGAACAGGTGATTGTGTCTGAGGAACAGGTGATTGTGTCTGAGGAACAGGTGATTGTGTCTGAGGAACAGGTGATTGTGTCTGAGGAACAGGTGATTGTGTCTGAGGAACAGGTGAATGTGTCTGAGGAACAGGTGATTGTGTCTGAGGAACAGGTGAATGTGTCTGAGGAACACGTGATTGTGTCTGAGGAACAGTACTTTGGAACAGGTGATTGTGTCTGAGGAACAGGTGATTGTGTCTGAGGAACAAGTGATTGTGTCTGAGGAACAGGTGATTGTGTCTGAGGAACAGGTGATTGTGGCTGAGGAACAGGTGATTGTGTCTGAGGAACAGGTGATTGTGTCTGAGGAACAGGTGATTGTGTCTGAGGAACAGGTGATTGTGTCTGAGGAACAGGTGATTGTGTCTGAGGAACAGTACTTAGGAACAGGTGATTGTGTCTGAGGAACAGGTGATTGTGTCTGAGGAACAGGTGATTGTGTCTGAGGAACAGTACTTAGGAACAGGTGATTGTGTCTGAGGAACAGGTGATTGTGTCTGAGGAACAGTACTTAGGAACAGGTGATTGTGTCTGAGGAACAGGTGATTGTGTCTGAGGAACAGTACTTAGGAACAGGTGATTGTGTCTGAGGAACAGGTGATTGTGTCTGAGGAACAGTACTTAGGAACAGGTGATTGTGTCTGAGGAACAGGTGATTGTGTCTGAGGAACAGTACTTAGGAACAGGTGATTGTGTCTGAGGAACAGGTGATTGTGTCTGAGGAACAGTACTTAGGAACAGGTGATTGTGTCTGAGGAACAGGTGATTGTGTCTGAGGAACAGTACTTAGGAACAGGTGATTGTGTCTGGGGAACAGGTGATTGTGTCTGAGGAACAGTACTTAGGAACAGGTGAATGTGTCTGAGGAACAGGTGATTGTGTCTGAGGAACAGTACTTAGGAACAGGTGATTGTGTCTGAGGAACAGGTGATTGTGTCTGAGGAACAGTACTTAGGAACAGGTGATTGTGTCTGAGGAACAGGTGATTGTGTCTGAGGAACAGTACTTAGGAACAGGTGATTGTGTCTGAGGAACAGGTGATTGTGTCTGAGGAACAGGTGATTGTGTCTGAGGAACAGGTGAATGTGTCTGAGGAACAGGTGATTGTGTCTGAGGAACAGTACTTAGGAACAGGTGATTGTGTCTGAGGAACAGGTGATTGTGTCTGAGGAACAGTACTTAGGAACAGGTGATTGTGTCTGAGGAACAGGTGATTGTGTCTGAGGAACAGTACTTAGGAACAGGTGATTGTGTCTGAGGAACAGGTGATTGTGTCTGAGGAACAGTACTTAGGAACAGGTGATTGTGTCTGAGGAACAGGTGATTGTGTCTGAGGAACAGTACTTAGGAACAGGTGATTGTGTCTGAGGAACAGGTGATTGTGTCTGAGGAACAGTACTTAGGAACAGGTGAATGTGTCTGAGGAACAGGTGATTGTGTCTGAGGAACAGTACTTAGGAACAGGTGATTGTGTCTGAGGAACAGGTGATTGTGTCTGAGGAACAGTACTTAGGAACAGGTGATTGTGTCTGAGGAACAGGTGATTGTGTCTGAGGAACAGTACTTAGGAACAGGTGATTGTGTCTGAGGAACAGGTGATTGTGTCTGAGGAACAGGTGATTGTGTCTGAGGAACAGGTGAATGTGTCTGAGGAACAGGTGATTGTGTCTGAGGAACAGTACTTAGGAACAGGTGATTGTGTCTGAGGAACAGGTGATTGTGTCTGAGGAACAGTACTTAGGAACAGGTGAATGTGTCTGAGGAACAGGTGATTGTGTCTGAGGAACAGTACTTAGGAACAGGTGATTGTGTCTGAGGAACAGGTGAATGTGTCTGAGGAACAGTACTTAGGAACGGGTGAATGTGTCTGAGGAACACGTGATTGTGTCTGAGGAACAGTACTTTGGAACAGGTGATTGTGTCTGAGGAACAGGTGATTGTGTCTGAGGAACAAGTGATTGTGTCTGAGGAACAGGTGAATGTGTCTGAGGAACAGGTGATTGTGTCTGAGGAACAGGTGATTGTGTCTGAGGAACAGGTGATTGTGTCTGAGGAACAGGTGATTGTGTCTGAGGAACAGGTGATTGTGTCTGAGGAACAGGTGATTGTGTCTGAGGAACAGGTGATTGTGTCTGAGGAACAAGTGATTGTGTCTGAGGAACAGGTGATTGTGTCTGAGGAACAGGTGATTGTGTCTGAGGAACAGGTGATTGTGTCTGAGGAACAGGTGATTGTGTCTGAGGAACAGGTGATTGTGTCTGAGGAACAGGTGAATGTGTCTGAGGAACAGGTGATTGTGTCTGAGGAACAGGTGATTGTGTCTGAGGAACAGGTGATTGTGTCTGAGGAACAGGTGATTGTGTCTGAGGAACAGGTGATTGTGTCTGAGGAACAGGTGATTGTGTCTGAGGAACAGGTGATTGTGTCTGAGGAACAGGTGATTGTGTCTGAGGAACAGGTGATTGTGTCTGAGGAACAGGTGATTGTGTCTGAGGAACAGGTGATTGTGTCTGAGGAACAGGTGATTGTGTCTGAGGAACAGGTGATTGTGTCTGAGGAACAGGTGATTGTGTCTGAGGAACAGGTGATTGTGTCTGAGGAACAGGTGATTGTGTCTGAGGAACAAGTGATTGTGTCTGAGGAACAGGTGAATGTGTCTGAGGAACAGGTGATTGTGTCTGAGGAACAGGTGATTGTGTCTGAGGAACAGGTGATTGTGTCTGAGGAACAGGTGAATGTGTCTGAGGAACAGGTGATTGTGTCTGAGGAACAGGTGATTGTGTCTGAGGAACAGGTGATTGTGTCTGAGGAACAAGTGATTGTGTCTGAGGAACAGGTGAATGTGTCTGAGGAACAGGTGATTGTGTCTGAGGAACAGGTGATTGTGTCTGAGGAACAGGTGATTGTGTCTGAGGAACAGGTGAATGTGTCTGAGGAACAGGTGATTGTGTCTGAGGAACAGGTGATTGTGTCTGAGGAACAGGTGAATGTGTCTGAGGAACAGGTGATTGTGTCTGAGGAACAGGTGATTGTGTCTGAGGAACAGGTGATTGTGTCTGAGGAACAGGTGATTGTGTCTGAGGAACAGGTGATTGTGTCTGAGGAACAGGTGATTGTGTCTGAGGAACAGGTGAATGTGTCTGAGGAACAGGTGATTGTGTCTGAGGAACAAGTGATTGTGTCTGAGGAACAGGTGAATGTGTCTGAGGAACAGGTGAATGTGTCTGAGGAACAGGTGAATGTGTCTGAGGAACAGGTGATTGTGTCTGAGGAACAGGTGATTGTGTCTGAGGAACAGGTGAATGTGTCTGAGGAACAAGTGATTGTGTCTGAGGAACAGGTGAATGTGTCTGAGGAACAGGTGATTGTGTCTGAGGAACAGGTGATTGTGTCTGAGGAACAGGTGAATGTGTCTGAGGAACAGGTGATTGTGTCTGAGGAACAGGTGATTGTGTCTGAGGAACAAGTGATTGTGTCTGAGGAACAGGTGATTGTGTCTGAGGAACAAGTGATTGTGTCTGAGGAACAGGTGAATGTGTCTGAGGAACAGGTGATTGTGTCTGAGGAACAGGTGATTGTGTCTGAGGAACAAGTGATTGTGTCTGAGGAACAGGTGATTGTGTCTGAGGAACAGGTGAATGTGTCTGAGGAACAGGTGAATGTGTCTGAGGAACAGGTGATTGTGTCTGAGGAACAGGTGATTGTGTCTGAGGAACAGGTGAATGTGTCTGAGGAACAAGTGATTGTGTCTGAGGAACAGGTGAATGTGTCTGAGGAACAGGTGATTGTGTCTGAGGAACAGGTGAATGTGTCTGAGGAACAGGTGAATGTGTCTGAGGAACAAGTGATTGTGTCTGAGGAACAGGTGATTGTGTCTGAGGAACAAGTGATTGTGTCTGAGGAACAGGTGATTGTGTCTGAGGAACAAGTGATTGTGTCTGAGGAACAGGTGAATGTGTCTGAGGAACAGGTGATTGTGTCTGAGGAACAGGTGATTGTGTCTGAGGAACAAGTGATTGTGTCTGAGGAACAGGTGATTGTGTCTGAGGAACAAGTGATTGTGTCTGAGGAACAGGTGAATGTGTCTGAGGAACAGGTGATTGTGTCTGAGGAACAGGTGATTGTGTCTGAGGAACAAGTGATTGTGTCTGAGGAACAGGTGATTGTGTCTGAGGAACAAGTGATTGTGTCTGAGGAACAGGTGAATGTGTCTGAGGAACAGGTGATTGTGTCTGAGGAACAGGTGATTGTGTCTGAGGAACAAGTGATTGTGTCTGAGGAACAGGTGATTGTGTCTGAGGAACAAGTGATTGTGTCTGAGGAACAGGTGAATGTGTCTGAGGAACAGGTGATTGTGTCTGAGGAACAGGTGATTGTGTCTGAGGAACAAGTGATTGTGTCTGAGGAACAGGTGATTGTGTCTGAGGAACAAGTGATTGTGTCTGAGGAACAGGTGAATGTGTCTGAGGAACAGGTGATTGTGTCTGAGGAACAGGTGATTGTGTCTGAGGAACAGGTGATTGTGTCTGAGGAACAGGTGATTGTGTCTGAGGAACAAGTGATTGTGTCTGAGGAACAGGTGAATGTGTCTGAGGAACAGGTGAATGTGTCTGAGGAACAGGTGAATGTGTCTGAGGAACAGGTGAATGTGTCTGAGGAACAGGTGATTGTGTCTGAGGAACAGGTGAATGTGTCTGAGGAACAAGTGATTGTGTCTGAGGAACAGGTGATTGTGTCTGAGGAACAGGTGAATGTGTCTGAGGAACAGGTGATTGTGTCTGAGGAACAAGTGATTGTGTCTGAGGAACAGGTGAATGTGTCTGAGGAACAGGTGAATGTGTCTGAGGAACAGGTGAATGTGTCTGAGGAACAGGTGAATGTGTCTGAGGAACAGGTGAATGTGTCTGAGGAACAGGTGAATGTGTCTGAGGAACAGGTGAATGTGTCTGAGGAACAAGTGATTGTGTCTGAGGAACAGGTGAATGTGTCTGAGGAACAGGTGAATGTGTCTGAGGAACAGGTGATTGTGTCTGAGGAACAGGTGATTGTGTCTGAGGAACAAGTGATTGTGTCTGAGGAACAGGTGATTGTGTCTGAGGAACAAGTGATTGTGTCTGAGGAACAGGTGATTGTGTCTGAGGAACAAGTGATTGTGTCTGAGGAACAAGTGATTGTGTCTGAGGAACAGGTGATTGTGTCTGAGGAACAAGTGATTGTGTCTGAGGAACAGGTGATTGTGTCTGAGGAACAGGTGATTGTGTCTGAGGAACAAGTGATTGTGTCTGAGGAACAGGTGAATGTGTCTGAGGAACAGGTGATTGTGTCTGAGGAACAGGTGATTGTGTCTGAGGAACAAGTGATTGTGTCTGAGGAACAGGTGATTGTGTCTGAGGAACAAGTGATTGTGTCTGAGGAACAGGTGAATGTGTCTGAGGAACAGGTGATTGTGTCTGAGGAACAGGTGATTGTGTCTGAGGAACAGGTGATTGTGTCTGAGGAACAGGTGATTGTGTCTGAGGAACAAGTGATTGTGTCTGAGGAACAGGTGAATGTGTCTGAGGAACAGGTGAATGTGTCTGAGGAACAGGTGATTGTGTCTGAGGAACAGGTGAATGTGTCTGAGGAACAGGTGATTGTGTCTGAGGAACAGGTGATTGTGTCTGAGGAACAGGTGATTGTGTCTGAGGAACAGGTGAATGTGTCTGAGGAACAGGTGAATGTGTCTGAGGAACAGGTGAATGTGTCTGAGGAACAAGTGATTGTGTCTGAGGAACAGGTGAATGTGTCTGAGGAACAGGTGAATGTGTCTGAGGAACAGGTGAATGTGTCTGAGGAACAGGTGAATGTGTCTGAGGAACAAGTGATTGTGTCTGAGGAACAGGTGAATGTGTCTGAGGAACAAGTGATTGTGTCTGAGGAACAGGTGAATGTGTCTGAGGAACAGGTGATTGTGTCTGAGGAACAGGTGATTGTGTCTGAGGAACAGGTGATTGTGTCTGAGGAACAGGTGATTGTGTCTGAGGAACAAGTGATTGTGTCTGAGGAACAGGTGAATGTGTCTGAGGAACAGGTGAATGTGTCTGAGGAACAGGTGAATGTGTCTGAGGAACAGGTGAATGTGTCTGAGGAACAGGTGAATGTGTCTGAGGAACAAGTGATTGTGTCTGAGGAACAAGTGATTGTGTCTGAGGAACAGGTGATTGTGTCTGAGGAACAGGTGAATGTGTCTGAGGAACAAGTGATTGTGTCTGAGGAACAAGTGATTGTGTCTGAGGAACAGGTGAATGTGTCTGAGGAACAGGTGAATGTGTCTGAGGAACAGGTGAATGTGTCTGAGGAACAGGTGAATGTGTCTGAGGAACAGGTGAATGTGTCTGAGGAACAGGTGAATGTGTCTGAGGAACAGGTGATTGTGTCTGAGGAACAAGTGATTGTGTCTGAGGAACAGGTGATTGTGTCTGAGGAACAGGTGAATGTGTCTGAGGAACAGGTGATTGTGTCTGAGGAACAAGTGATTGTGTCTGAGGAACAAGTGATTGTGTCTGAGGAACAGGTGATTGTGTCTGAGGAACAAGTGATTGTGTCTGAGGAACAGGTGATTGTGTCTGAGGAACAAGTGATTGTGTCTGAGGAACAAGTGATTGTGTCTGAGGAACAGGTGATTGTGTCTGAGGAACAAGTGATTGTGTCTGAGGAACAGGTGATTGTGTCTGAGGAACAGGTGATTGTGTCTGAGGAACAAGTGATTGTGTCTGAGGAACAGGTGAATGTGTCTGAGGAACAGGTGATTGTGTCTGAGGAACAGGTGATTGTGTCTGAGGAACAAGTGATTGTGTCTGAGGAACAGGTGATTGTGTCTGAGGAACAAGTGATTGTGTCTGAGGAACAGGTGAATGTGTCTGAGGAACAGGTGATTGTGTCTGAGGAACAGGTGATTGTGTCTGAGGAACAGGTGATTGTGTCTGAGGAACAGGTGATTGTGTCTGAGGAACAAGTGATTGTGTCTGAGGAACAGGTGAATGTGTCTGAGGAACAGGTGAATGTGTCTGAGGAACAGGTGATTGTGTCTGAGGAACAGGTGAATGTGTCTGAGGAACAGGTGAATGTGTCTGAGGAACAGGTGATTGTGTCTGAGGAACAAGTGATTGTGTCTGAGGAACAGGTGAATGTGTCTGAGGAACAGGTGAATGTGTCTGAGGAACAGGTGAATGTGTCTGAGGAACAGGTGATTGTGTCTGAGGAACAGGTGAATGTGTCTGAGGAACAGGTGAATGTGTCTGAGGAACAGGTGAATGTGTCTGAGGAACAGGTGAATGTGTCTGAGGAACAGGTGAATGTGTCTGAGGAACAGGTGAATGTGTCTGAGGAACAAGTGATTGTGTCTGAGGAACAAGTGATTGTGTCTGAGGAACAGGTGAATGTGTCTGAGGAACAGGTGAATGTGTCTGAGGAACAGGTGATTGTGTCTGAGGAACAAGTGATTGTGTCTGAGGAACAAGTGATTGTGTCTGAGGAACAGGTGATTGTGTCTGAGGAACAAGTGATTGTGTCTGAGGAACAGGTGATTGTGTCTGAGGAACAAGTGATTGTGTCTGAGGAACAAGTGATTGTGTCTGAGGAACAGGTGATTGTGTCTGAGGAACAAGTGATTGTGTCTGAGGAACAGGTGATTGTGTCTGAGGAACAAGTGATTGTGTCTGAGGAACAGGTGATTGTGTCTGAGGAACAGGTGATTGTGTCTGAGGAACAGGTGATTGTGTCTGATGAACAGGTGATTGTGTCTGAGGAACAGTTCTTAGGAACAGGTGATTGTGTCTGAGGAACAGTACTTTGGAACATTGGTGATTGTGTCTGAGGAACAGGTGATTGTGTCTGAGGAACAGTTCTTAGGAACAGGTGATTGTGTCTGAGGAACAGATCTTGGGAACAGGTGATTGTGTCTGAGGAACAGATCTTGGGAACAGGTGATTGTGTCTGAGGAACAGGTGAATGTGTCTGAGGAACAGGTGAATGTGTCTGAGGAACAGTACTTAGGAACAGGTGATTGTGTCTGAGGAACAGGTGAATGTGTCTGAGGAACAGGTGATTGTGTCTGAGGAACAGGTGAATGTGTCTGAGGAACAGGTGAATGTGTCTGAGGAACAGTTGAATGTGTCTGAGGAACAGGTGAATGTGTCTGAGGAACAGGTGAATGTGTCTGAGGAACAGATCTTGGGAACAGGTGAATGTGTCTGAGGAACAGGTGATTGTGTCTGAGGAACAGGTGATTGTGTCTGAGGAACAGGTCTGAGGAACAGGTGATTGTGTCTGAGGAACAGGTGATTGTGTCTGAGGAACAGTTCTTAGGAACAGGTGATTGTGTCTGAGGAACAGGTGAATGTGTCTGAGGAACAGGTGATTGTGTCTGAGGAACAGGTGATTGTGTCTGAGGAACAGGTGATTGTGTCTGAGGAACAGGTGATTGTGTCTGAGGAACAGGTGATTGTGTCTGAGGAACAGGTGATTGTGTCTGAGGAACAGGTCTTAGGAACAGGTGATTGTGTCTGAGGAACAGGTGAATGTGTCTGAGGAACAGGTGATTGTGTCTGAGGAACAGGTGAATGTGTCTGAGGAACAGGTGATTGTGTCTGAGGAACAGGTGAATGTGTCTGAGGAACAGGTGATTGTGTCTGAGGAACAGGTGATTGTGTCTGAGGAACAGGTGATTGTGTCTGAGGAACAGGTGATTGTGTCTGAGGAACAGGTGATTGTGTCTGAGGAACAGTTCTTAGGAACAGGTGATTGTGTCTGAGGAACAGGTGATTGTGTCTGAGGAACAGGTGATTGTGTCTGAGGAACAGGTGAATGTGTCTGACGAACAGGTGAATGTGTCTGAGGAACAGGTGATTGTGTCTGAGGAACAGGTGATTGTGTCTGAGGAACAGGTGATTGTGTCTGAGGAACAGGTGAATGTGTCTGAGGAACAGGTGATTGTGTCTGAGGAACAGGTGATTGTGTCTGAGGAACAGGTGAATGTGTCTGAGGAACAGGTGATTGTGTCTGAGGAACAGGTGAATGTGTCTGAGGAACAGGTGATTGTGTCTGAGGAACAGGTGAATGTGTCTGAGGAACAGGTGATTGTGTCTGAGGAACAGGTGATTGTGTCTGAGGAACAGGTGAATGTGTCTGAGGAACAGGTGATTGTGTCTGAGGAACAGGTGAATGTGTCTGAGGAACAGGTGAATGTGTCTGAGGAACAGGTGAATGTGTCTGAGGAACAGGTGAATGTGTCTGAGGAACAGGTGAATGTGTCTGAGGAACAGGTCTTGGGAACAGGTGAATGTGTCTGAGGAACAGGTCTTGGGAACAGGTGAATGTGTCTGAGGAACAGGTGATTGTGTCTGAGGAACAGGTGAATGTGTCTGAGGAACAGGTGATTGTGTCTGAGGAACAGGTGAATGTGTCTGAGGAACAGGTGAATGTGTCTGAGGAACAGGTGATTGTGTCTTTCTTTACAAGAACAGAAAGGGTCCATTCATGTCAGACCTTCATACGGTACATGACTCCTCCCATTCCCTCTGTTGCTTCCTCAGCAAAGAAGGACAGAGACAATTATGAAAACCATAACACACCAATCAAGTGGACACTACATTATGTTTTCATTGGTTTTGTCAGATGTGGCACACATATTCCCTTTATAGTGCACTACTTTTGACCAGGGCCAATGGGGATCTGGTCATGAGCATTGCACTGTGTAGGGAAAATGGTGTCCTTTGGGATACCTCCTCAGTTTTCCACACTTTCTACTAGTTTTACTTTCTGGAGGAGAGGAAATTTGTTTTCCAAAGAAAAGGTTCCGACTTTGAAGTTTTTGTGAGATGGAGGGAACAGATATTTCATTGAAGTTGTCCTCCCTTGGTTTGGAAAATAAAAACCAAAGAACACTGGGTCTAGCTACTCTCAAATGTATCTTCCATTAAATGCATAGAAAGGGAACGAACCAAGCAGCCAGATATGTGAAGGACCACGTTCCCTCAGTTTCTCCAGGCTCACAGTGCAAGAGAATGAGAGAGGGTTTGTGTGTGTGTGTGTGTGTGTGTGTGCGTGTGCGTGTGCGTGTGCGTGTGCGTGTGCGTGTGCGTGTGTGTGTGTGTGTGTGTGTGTGGTCGTGAGCCACATCAGATCTGTGCAAGCACCTTTAACACACTTTCTCATCAGGGATCACTTCATTCATATTCCTCACCTTCCATCTGCAAGGCAATCACATACTGACTGGCACGGTAATGAAAGGTACAGCAGTCACTTCGACCTGCCCTGCATGGAGCCCACATTAACACACACACACACACACAAACCCCCTCACTCTTCCCACATTCCACTGACTGGTGATCCCTCGATACGATAGTGGAGACAGGTGGAAAGAGATGGAGAGAGGTGGAGAGATGACTGAAAGAGAGCCGGATTGAGAGCTAGCGGTCCTCGACAAGGCTAATGTTTGCTTTTCGAATAGCAGTAGAGCTTCTGTAGGGTGATAGGAGACGGCTCAGTCAATGGCAGGAAGGAGTTAGAATTCAGAGGGCTAACGGGTAAATCTGTCTGAGCTACAGAGTTATGAGCTGGAGATAGCTGGAGATGGAGATGTAGAGTTATATATGAACAAGCTGAAGGCAAGCACAATACAGTGTGTTGAATTTACCATAAGATAGCTAAATGGATAGGAATCAGAAAGCCTTGGAGGGCGCTAGACTAGGCTATAGTACATTCTGCTTTCAGCTCAGTGTTTTTCAATTTATCTAAACCAAGAGCATCTTGTCCTCCAGACTGATTCAGATCTACTACGTCCTTCATTTCTAGTCTCTAACTGACATTTCCATTATCTGATTGGCTCTCCAGCTGAGCTTTCTTCAAATTCTCTTTCATTTGGCTAATGAAGAGATTATTGATTACAGACAGACAGACAGACAGACAGACAGACAGACAGACAGACAGACAGACAGACAGACAGACAGACAGACAGACAGACAGACAGACAACAAATCAAATGTATTTATAAAGCCCTTTTTACATCAGCCAATGTCACAAAGTGCTGTACAGAAACCCAGCCTAAAGCCCCAAACTGCAAGCAATGCAGATGTAGAAGCATGGTGGCTAGGAAAAACTCCCTAGAAAGGCCAGAACCAAGGAAGAAACCAAGAGAAGAACCAGGCTCTGAGGGGTGGCCAGTCCTCTTCTGGCTGTGCCGGGTAGAGATTATAACAGAACATGGCCAAGATGTTCAAACATTCATACATGACCTGCAAGGTCAGATAATAGTAACCACAGTGGTTAATAATAATATAATCACAGGCCAGGTAGTCCTGAGGCATGGTCCTAGGGCTCAGGTCCTCAGAGAGAGAGAGAGCGAGCGAGAGCGAGAGAGATTCACTCACACAGGATGAGACAGGATAAATTCTCCAGATATAACAGACTGACCCTAGCCCCCTGACACAAACTATTGCAGCATAAATACTGGAGGCTGAGATAGGAGCGGTCAGGAGACACTGTGGCCCTGCCTGACGATACCCCCGGACAGGGCCAAACAGGCAGGATATAACCCCATCCACTTTGCCAAAGCACAGCCCCCACAGCATTAGAGGGATATCTTCAACCACCAATTTACTACCCTGAGACAAGGCCGAGTATAGCCCACAAAGATCTCCCCCAAGGCAAGAACCAAAGGGGAGCACCAACCCGGACAGGAAGATCACGTCAGTGACTCAACCCACTCAAGTGACGCACCCCTCCTAGGGACGGCATGGAATGAGCACCAGTAAGCCAGTGACTCAGCCCTATAATAGGGTTAGAGGCAGAGAATCCCAGTGGAGAGAGGGGAACCGGCCAGGCAGAGACAGCAAGGGAGATTTGTCGCTCCAGTGCCTTGCCGTTCTCCTTCACACCCCTGGGCCAGACTACACTCATTCATAGGACCTACTGAAGAGATGAGTCTTCAATAAAGACTTTAAGGTCGAGAATGAGTCTGCATCTCTTACATGGATAGGCAGACCATTCCATAAAATGGAGCTCTATAGGAGAAACCCCTGCCTCCAGCTGTTTGCTTAGAAATTCTAGGTGAAAGTAACGAGGCCTGCGTCTTGTGACCGTAGCGTACGTGTAGGTATGTACGGAAAGACCAAATTCGAAAGATCGGTAGGAGCAAACCCATGTAATGCTTTGTAGGTTTCTTGGGACCTAGAACAAGCATCTCTGTTTGAGTTTAAAAGTTAAACGTTTGCCGCCATCCACTTCCTTATGTCTGAAACACAGGCTTCCAGAAAAGGCCATTTTGGTTGCTTCACCATGTTTCATAGAAATTTACGGCTGTGTGTAGTCCGCATAGCAGTGAAAATTGACATTGTGTTCCTGAATGACATCACCAAGAGGTAGAATATATATAAAAACAATAGTGGTCCTAACACGGAACCTTGAGGAACACTGAAATTTACAGTTGATTTGTCAGAAGACAAATCATCCACAGAGGCAAACTGATATCTTTCCTACAGAAAAGATCTAAACCAGGCCAGAACTTGTCCTTGTAGACCAATTAGGGTTTCCAATCTCTCCAAAAGATTGTGAGGATCGATGGTGTCAAAAGCAGCACTAAGGTCTAGGAGCACGAGGACAGATGCAGAGGCTGGGTCTGATGCCATTAAAAGGTAATTTACCACCTTCACAAGTGCAGTCTCAGTGCTATGATGGGGTCTAAAACCAGACTGAAGTGTTTCGTATACATTGTCTTCAGGACGGCAGTGAGTTGCTGTGCAACAGCTTTTAATTTGTTTTTAATGAGGAATGGGAGATTCGATATAGGCCGATAGTTTTAATATTTTCTGGATCAATGTATGGCTTTTTCAAGAGAGGCTTTATAACTGCCACTTTTAGTGAGTTTGGTACACATCCGGTGGATAGGGAGCCATTTATTATGTTCAACATAGGAGGGCAAAGCACAGGAAGCAGCTATTTCCATAGATGATTTGGAATAGGGTCTAGTATGCAGCTTGAAGGTTTAGAGGCCAATACTATTTTCATCAATGTGTCAAGAGATAGGGTATTAAAAAAACTTATCTCCCTTGATCTTAGGTCCTGGCAGTGTTGTGCAGACTCAGGACAACTAAGCATTAAAGAAGAGTCTGTGAGGGCGAAAATGCTCGTGTCACTCTGAAAAACATGCACTCTATTGCGCGCGGCCGATTTGGAGAACGTTCTTTTCCATGGTCCAGCAATTGAAGCCGGTTTGTCTGTTCGCGCTGATCTTTGTTCTACATGTTAAAAACATCATAAAGCTCGATTTTGCACATAGTTTGACCAGTTTAGTGGACATATAATATGTAAATTGGAAGTTTTGATGCGCAAGAGTGCTGGATCAGAAGTCATTTTGGATGCATTTCAGCTGAAGCTGTTAGCATATGCTAATACAGAGACACACAACGTGAAACCAAACGATGTATTGGGTAAGTATGACTCCTTCTACGTCTTCTGATCGAAGAACATCAAAGGTAAGGGAATATTTATGTGGTTATTTTGGGTTTCTGTGGACTCCAAACGTAGAGGAGACATACTGCTAATATCTGAGCGCCGTCTCATTGTATAGCCCAGTGGATGATTTCTGTAACGTTAAAAATAAATGTAATACAGCGGTTGCATTAAGAAGAAGTGTATCTTTGTCACTATATGTAGAAAATGTATATTTAGTCATGTTTATTGCTTGTTATCTGACGTTATCTGTCTGAGCTATCATCATTTCTCCTGACATTTGAGTAGCATTTTTTGAAATGTCGTCATTGTAAACAGAGATTTATGGATATGAATGGCATATTATTGAAAAAAAATTAAATGTACTGTGTAACATGTAATATTACTGTCATCTGATGAAGATTTTCAAAAGGTTAGTGAATTATTCATTTTTTAATCCTACTTTTAAATTTTATATTTTCTGGGACAAAATGGCTGCCGCTTGTCTTTTGTTTCGGTGGTGATCTAATATAAATATGTGCTATGTTTTCGCCGTAAAACATTTTAGAAATCTGACTTGCTGTGTAGATGAACAAGTTGTTTATCTTTCATTTGAGCTATTGGACTTGTTAATGTGTGGAGGTTAAATATTTCTAAGAATATTTTTTTGCATTTTGCGTTATGGTAATGAGCTTGAGCCGTAGTCACGATACCGGATCCGGTATGGGTCGCCGCAAGAAGTTAATGCATCCACGGAGTCAGATTGAAAAAAACCTGTACGGAAAAAGCAAACCATGCAATAATTTGAGACGGCGCTCAAAAAAATGTCACAATAGCAACCCTGTTGGCGTCAACATAAACAAGAAATTACATGATAAATATTCCCTTACCTTTGATGATCTTCATCAGAAAGCACTCCAGGAATCCCAGGTCCACAATAAATGTTTGTTTTGTTCGATAATGTCCGTTATTTATGTCCAAATACCTCCTTTTGTTAGCCCGTTTGGTATACATATCCAAACGCTCATTCTGGTCAGCGTCAGACAAAAACTTCAAAAAGTTATATTACAGGTCGAAGAAACACTTCAAACTAAATACAGAATCAATCATTAGGATGATTTTAACATATAGCTTCAATAAAGTTCCAACCGGAGTATTCCTTTGTGTCTTGATGAGCAGTGGAACGCAAGTGGATACCATGAGGAATGCGCGTGATCAGAACATGGCTGACTGCCATTCACCTGATAGATTCTGCTCTCATTCAGTCCCGCAACACAGTAAAAGTCTCATTCAAGACCTTCAAGACCATTTAAGACCTAAATCAGTCATTCTCTCTTTCTCCCCTTACCCATCTGTCTATCGCCTCCTTTGAATTCCATGCTGTCACAGTTACCAGCCCTTTCAAGCTTAACATCCTTATCATTTATCGCCCTCCAGGTTCCCTCGGAGAGTTCATCAATGAGCTTGATGCCTTGATAAGCTCCTTTCCTGAGGACGGCTCACCTCTCACAGTTCTGGGCGACTTTAACCTCCCCACGTCTACCTTTGACTCATTCCTCTCTGCCTCCTTCTTTCCACTCCTCTCCTCTTTTGACCTCACCCTCTCACCTTCCCCCTACTCACAAGGCAGGCAATACGCTCGACCTCATCTTTACTAGATGCTGTTCTTCCACTAACCTCATTGCAACTCCCCTCCAAGTCTCCGACCACTACCTTGTATCCTTTTCCCTCTCGCTCTCATCCAACACTTCCCACACTGCCCCTACTCGGATGGTATCGCGCCGTCCCAACCTTCGCTCTCTCTCCCCGCTACTCTCTCCTCTTCCATCCTATCATCTCTTCCCTCTGCTCAAACCTTCTCCAACCTATCTCCTGATTCTGCCTCCTCAACCCTCCTCTCCTCCCTTTCTGCATCCTTTGACTCTCTATGTCCCCTATCCTCCAGGCCGGCTCGGTCCTCCCCTCCCGCTCCGTGGCTCGACGACTCATTGCGAGCTCACAGAACAGGGCTCCGGGCAGCCGAGCGGAAATGGAGGAAAACTCGCCTCCCTGCGGACCTGGCATCCTTTCACTCCCTCCTCTCTACATTTTCCTCCTCTGTCTCTGCTGCTAAAGCCACTTTCTACCACTCTAAATTCCAAGCATCTGCCTCTAACCCTAGGAAGCTCTTTGCCACCTTCTCCTCCCTCCTGAATCCTCCTCCCCCTCCTCCCTCTCTGCAGATGACTTCGTCAACCATTTTGAAAAGAAGGTCGACGACATCCGATCCTCGTTTGCTAAGTCAAACGACACCGCTGGTTCTGCTCACACTGCCCTACCCTGTGCTCTGACCTCTTTCTCCCCTCTCTCTCCAGATGAAATCTCGCGTCTTGTGACGGCCGGCCGCCCAACAACCTGCCCGCTTGACCCTATCCCCTCCTCTCTTCTCCAGACCATTTCCGGAGACCTTCTCCCTTACCTCACCTCGCTCATCAACTCATCCCTGACCGCTGGCTACGTTCCTTCCGTCTTCAAGAGAGCGAGAGTTGCACCCCTTCTGAAAAAACCTACACTCGATCCCTCCGATGTCAACAACTACAGACCAGTATCCCTTCTTTCTTTTCTCTCCAAAACTCTTGAACGTGCCGTCCTTGGCCAGCTCTACCGCTATCTCTCTCAGAATGACCTTCTTGATCCAAATCAGTCAGGTTTCAAGACTAGTCATTCAACTGAGACTGCTCTTCTCTGCATCACGGAGGCGCTCCGCACTGCTAAAGCTAACTCTCTCTCCTCTGCTCTCATCCTTCTAGACCTATCGGCTGCCTTCGATACTGTGAACCATCAGATCCTCCTCTCCACCCTCTCCGAGTTGGGCATCTCCGGCGCGGCCCACGCTTGGATTGCGTCCTACCTGACAGGTCGCTCCTACCAGGTGGCGTGGCGAGAATCTGTCTCCTCAACACGCGCTCTCACCACTGGTGTCCCCCAGGGCTCTGTTCTAGGCCCTCTCCTATTCTCGCTATACACCAAGTCACTTGGCTCTGTCATAACCTCACATGGTCTCTCCTATCATTGCTATGCAGACGACACACAATTAATCTTCTCCTTTCCCCCTTCTGATGACCAGGTGGCGAATCGCATCTCTGCATGTCTGGCAGACATATCAGTGTGGATGATGGATCACCACCTCAAGCTGAACCTCGGCAAGACGGAGCTGCTCTTCCTCCCGGGAAGGACTGCCCGTTCCATGATCTCGCCATCACGGTTGACAACTCCATTGTGTCCTCCTCCCAGAGCGCTAAGAACCTTGGCGTGATCCTGGACAACACCCTGTCGTTCTCAACTAACATCAAGGCGGTGGCCGGTTCCTGTAGGTTCATGCTCTACAACATCCGCAGAGTACGACCCTGCCTCACACAGGAAGCGGCGCAGGTCCTAATCCAGGCACTTGTCATCTCCCGTCTGGATTACTGCAACTCGCTGTTGGCTGGGCTCCCTGCCTGTGCCATTAAACCCCTACAACTCATCCAGAACGCCGCAGCCCGTCTGGTGTTCAACCTTCCCAAGTTCTCTCACGTCACCCCGCTCCTCCGCTCTCTCCACTGGCTTCCAGTTGAAGCTCGCATCCGCTACAAGACCATGGTGCTTGCCTACGGAGCTGTGAGGGGAACAGCACCTCAGTACCTCCAGGCTCTGATCAGGCCCTACACCCAAACAAGGGCACTGCGTTCATCCACCTCTGGCCTGCTCG
The DNA here is from genome assembly GCF_023373465.1 of Oncorhynchus keta. Taxonomy (NCBI): domain Eukaryota; kingdom Metazoa; phylum Chordata; class Actinopteri; order Salmoniformes; family Salmonidae; genus Oncorhynchus; species Oncorhynchus keta. The sequence continues at coordinate 38,591,982 of NC_068428.1, forward strand.
CCTCCCTACCACTGAGGAAGTACAGTTCCCGCTCAGCCCAGGCAAAACTGTTCGCTGCTCTGGCCCCCAATGGTGGAACAAACTCCCTCACGACGCCAGGACAGCGGAGTCAATCACCACCTTCCGGAGACACCTGAAACCCCACCTCTTTAAGGAATACCTAGGATAGGATAAAGTAATCCTTCTCACCCCCCTTAAAAGATTTAGATGCACTATTGTAAAGTGGCTGTTCCACTGGATGTCATAAGGTGAATGCACCAATTTGTAAGTCGCTCTTGATAAGAGCGTCTGCTAAATGACTTAAATGTAAATGTCAATACTGCCCCCCAGCCATAAGAAGTTAATTAAGTTAGCTTTGTTAAAATCCCCAGCTACAATACAATAAATGCAATAAATGCAGCCCATGGATGTATGGTTTCGAGTTTACATAGAGTCCAGGGGATAGGTGAAGTGAATTGTGTTGTTTTACAGGGTCACCCATAGTAGTACGGCACCCCTGCCTTGCTCAATGGCAAATCGCCAGATTTTTCACCTTGTCAGCTCAGGTGTTCGAACGAGCAACCTTTATAGTTACTGGCCCAATTCTCTTACCACTAGGCTACCTGTCGACCAGACTTTTGACAGGGCTGAGGGCAGATGTTTGACAGGGCTGAGGGCAGATGTTTGACAGGGCTGAGGGCAGACGTTTGACAGGGCTGAGGGCAGACTTTTGATAGTGCTGAGGGCAGACTTTTGATAGGGCTGAGGGCAGATGTTTGACAGGCCTGAGGGCAGACCATTGACCGGACTCAGGGCAGATGTTTGACAGGGCTGAGGGCAGACTATTGACAGGGCTGAGGGCAGACTATTGACAGGGCTGAGGGCAGACTATTGACAGGGCTGAGAGCAGACTTTTGACAGGGCAGAGGGCAGACGTTTGACAGGTCTCAGGGCAGACCCACTGTTTAGACAGGGCTGAGAGCAGACCCACGTTTTAGACAGGGCTGAGGGCAGACGTTTGACAGGTCTCAGGGCAGACCCACTGTTTAGACAGGTCTCAGGGCAGACCCACTGTTTAGACAGGTCTCAGGGCAGACCCACTGTTTAGACAGGTCTGAGGGCAGACCCACTGTTTAGACAGGGCTGAGAGCAGACCCACTGTTTAGACAGGGCTGAGAGCAGACCCACTGTTTAGACAGGGCTGAGAGCAGACCCACTGTTTAGACAGGGCTGAGAGCAGACTGTTTAGACAGGGCTGAGAGCAGACCCACTGTTTAGACAGGGCTGAGAGCAGACCCACTGTTTAGAGAGGGCTGAGAGCAGACCCACTGTTTAGACAGGGCTGAGAGCAGACCGACTGTTTAGACAGGTCTGAGAGCAGACCCACTGTTTAGACAGGGCTGAGAGCAGACTGTTTAGACAGGGCTGAGAGCAGTCTGTTTAGACAGGGCTGAGAGCAGACTGTTTAGACAGGGCTGAGAGCAGACTGTTTAGACAGGGCTGAGAGCAGACTGTTTAGACAGGGCTGAGAGCAGACTGTTTAGACAGGGCTGAGAGCAGACTGTTTAGACAGGGCTGAGAGCAGACTGTTTAGACAGGTCTGAGAGCAGACTGTTTAGACAGGTCTGAGAGCAAACTGTTTAGACAGGGCTGAGAGCAGACCCACTGTTTAGACAGGGCTGAGAGCAGACCCACTGTTTAGACAGGGCTGAGAGCAGACCCACTGTTTAGACAGGGCTGAGAGCAGACTGTTTAGACAGGGCTTAGAGCAGACTGTTTAGACAGGTCTGAGTGCAGACCCACTGTTTAGAGAGGGCTGAGAGCAGACCCACTGTTTAGACAGGGCTGAGAGCAGACCGACTGTTTAGACAGGTCTGAGAGCAGACCCACTGTTTAGACAGGGCTGAGAGCAGACTGTTTAGACAGGGCTGAGAGCAGACTGTTTAGACAGGGCTGAGAGCAGACTGTTTAGACAGGGCTGAGAGCAGACTGTTTAGAGAGGGCTGAGAGCAGACTGTTTAGACAGGGCTGAGAGCAGACTGTTTAGACAGGGCTGAGAGCAGACTGTTTAGACAGGGCTGAGAGCAGACTGTTTAGACAGGTCTGAGAGCAGACTGTTTAGACAGGTCTGAGAGCAAACTGTTTAGACAGGGCTGAGAGCAGACCCACTGTTTAGACAGGGCTGAGAGCAGACCCACTGTTTAGACAGGGCTGAGAGCAGACCCACTGTTTAGACAGGGCTGAGAGCAGACTGTTTAGACAGGGCTGAGAGCAGACTGTTTAGACAGGGCTGAGAGCAGACTGTTTAGACAGGGCTGAGAGCAGACTGTTTAGACAGGTCTGAGAGCAGACTGTTTAGACAGGTCTGAGAGCAGACTGTTTAGAGAGGGCTGAGAGCAGACTGTTTAGACAGGGCTGAGAGCAGACTGTTTAGACAGGGCTGAGAGCAGACTGTTTAGACAGGGCTGAGAGCAGACTGTTTAGAGAGGGCTGAGAGCAGACTGTTTAGACAGGGCTGAGAGCAGACTGTTTAGACAGGGCTGAGAGCAGACTGTTTAGACAGGGCTGAGAGCAGACTGTTTAAACAGGGCTGAGAGCAGACTGTTTAGACAGGTCTGAGAGCAGACTGTTTAGACAGGTCTGAGAGCAGACTGTTTAGACAGGTCTGAGAGCAAACTGTTTAGACAGGGCTGAGAGCAGACCCACTGTTTAGACAGGGCTGAGAGTAGACCCACTGTTTAGACAGGGCTGAGAGTAGACCCACTGTTTAGACAGGGCTGAGAGCAGACTGTTTAGACAGGGCTGAGAGCAGACTGTTTAGACAGGGCTGAGAGCAGACTGTTTAGACAGGTCTGAGAGCAGACTGTTTAGACAGGGCTGAGAGCAGACTGTTTAGACAGGGCTGAGAGCAGACCCACTGTTTAGACAGGGCTGAGAGCAGACCCACTGTTTAGACAGGGCTGAGAGCAGACCCACTGTTTAGACAGGGCTAAGAGCAGACCCACTGTTTAGACAGGGCTGAGAGCAGACCCACTGTTTAGACAGGGCTGAGAGCAGACTGTTTAGACAGGGCTGAGAGCAGACTGTTTAGACAGGGCTGAGAGCAGACTGTTTAGACAGGTCTGAGAGCAGACTGTTTAGACAGGGCTGAGAGCAGACTGTTTAGAGAGGGCTGAGAGCAGACTGTTTAGACAGGGCTGAGAGCAGACTGTTTAGACAGGGCTGAGAGCAGACTGTTTAGACAGGGCTGAGAGCAGACTGTTTAGAGAGGGCTGAGAGCAGACTGTTTAGACAGGGCTGAGAGCAGACTGTTTAGACAGGGCTGAAAGCAGACTGTTTAGACAGGGCTGAGAGCAGACTGTTTAGACAGGGCTGAGAGCAGACTGTTTAGACAGGTCTGAGAGCAGACTGTTTAGACAGGTCTGAGAGCAAACTGTTTAGACAGGTCTGAGAGCAGACCCACTGTTTAGACAGGGCTGAGAGCAGACCCACTGTTTAGACAGGGCTGAGAGCAGACCCACTGTTTAGACAGGGCTGAGAGCAGACCCACTGTTTAGACAGGGCTGAGAGCAGACTGTTTAGACAGGGCTGAGAGCAGACTGTTTAGACAGGTCTGAGAGCAGACTGTTTAGACAGGGCTGAGAGCAGACTGTTTAGACAGGGCTGAGAGCAGACTGTTTAGACAGGGCTGAGAGCAGACTGTTTAGACAGGGCTAAGAGCAGACTGTTTAGACAGGGCTGAGAGCAGACTGTTTAGACAGGGCTGAGAGCAGACTGTTTAGACAGGGCTGAGAGCAGACCCACTGTTTAGACAGTGCTGAGAGCAGACCCACTGTTTAGACAGGGCTGAGAGCAGACCCACTGTTTAGACAGGGCTGAGAGCAGACCCACTGTTTAGATAGGGCTGAGAGCAGACCCACTGTTTAGACAGGGCTGAGAGCAGACTGTTTAGACAGGTCTGGGAGCAGACTGTTTAGACAGGTCTGAGAGCAAACCCACTGTTTAGACAGGGCTGAGAGCAGACTGTTTAGACAGGGCTGAGAGCAGACTGTTTAGACAGGGCTGAGAGCAGACTGTTTAGACAGGGCTGAGAGCAGACCCACTGTTTAGACAAGTCTGAGAGCAGACTGTTTAGACAGGTCTGAGAGCAGACTGTATTGACAGAGGATATCTGACTCCATCCACTGACGCTACAGAGCCAATAGGATTTTTTAGTGTGTGTGTGTGTGTGTGTGTGTGTGTGTGTGTGTGTGTGTGTGTGTGTGTGTGTGTGTGTACGATGATGTGTGTGTTTGTGTTCACTTCTGCAGGGAGTTTCAGTGGAGATACATCTGTACAGGGGTGGTGTCGTGTGTCCATGTTCAGAGCCACTATGTGTCTCTTGACTTCACAAGGTTAATTAAGCACAAAAGGAACAGTGATTCAGGGTTAGTTCCAGACTAATATTGGAATGTGACCATGAAGACATCTCTAATTTGCTCTGGCAAAATCCCTCTGGTGTGTTCTCCTCACAAACAGAACTGAACTGTTCTCCTCACAAACAGAACTGAACTGTTCTCCTCACAAACAGAACTGAACTGTTCTCCTCACATACATAACTGAACTGTTCTCCTCACAAACAGAACTGAACTGTTCTCCTCACAAACAGAACAGAACTGTTCTCCTCACAAACAGAACTGAACTGTTCTCCTCACAAACAGAACTGAACTGTTCTCCTCACATACATAACTGAACTGTTCTCCTCACAAACAGAACTGAACTGTTCTCCTCACAAACTGAACTGAACTGTTCTCCTCACATACATAACTGAACTGTTCTCCTCACAAACAGAACTGAACTGTTCTCCTCACAAACAGAACTGAACTGTTCTCCTCACAAACAGAACTGAACTGTTCTCCTCACAAACAGAACTGAACTGTTCTCCTCACAAACAGAACTGAACTGTTCTCCTCACAAACAGAACTGAACTGTTCTCCTCACATACATAACTGAACTGTTCTCCTCACAAACAGAACTGAACTGAGAGCCAGAACATTTTAATTGGGGAGACGCCCTCTCGAAAACATTTTGCGGATGATGATAATCTTTGTTTCCTTGGCGACTAATCCATGTAATTTCCTGAAATCGAGTCAGAATCATACAACTTGGACATGAGAGAGAGAGAGAGAGAGAGAGAGAGAGAGAGAGAGAGAGAGAGAGAGAGAGAGAGAGAGAGAGAGAGAGAGAGAGAGAGAGAGAGAGAGAGAGAGAGAGAGAGAGAGAGAAAGAGAGACAGAGAGAGAGACAGAGAGAGAGAGAGAGATACAGAGACAGAGAGAGAGAGAAAGAAAGAGAGACAGAGAGAGAGAGAGAGAGAGACACAAAGACAAATGGGTCACTGATCTGTGGTGAGAGAGACAGAGAGAGATACAGAGAGACACAGACAGAGAGAGAGATACAGAGACGGAGAGAGAGATACAGAGAGAGAGAGAGAGATACAGAGACAGAGAGACAGAGAGAGAGATACAGAGAGAGAGAGAGAGACAGAGACAGAGACAGAGACAGAGACAGAGAGACAGAGATACAGAGACAGAGAGATACAGAGACAGAGAGAGAGGTACAGAGAGAGAGATACAGAGACAGAGAGAGAGAGAGAGACAGACAGAGACAGACAGACAGAGAAAGAGAGAGAGATACAGAGAGAGAGAGAGAGACAGACAGAGACAGAGAGAGAGATACAGAGAGAGAGAGAGAGAGAGACAGAGAGAGAGATACAGAGAGAGAGAGAGAGAGAGACAGACAGAGACAGAGAGAGATAAAGCATAGTCCTATCTTTCAGTCCGCCAGGAAATCCAAAATGACAGTCCTCTCCTGGAATGTGAAGTGAAGCAGCCAAACAGGACGAAGGAAGAAAGATGATTGGCTGTCGAGTCTCTAAGGGTGCACCCCAGATAACACCCTATTTATTCCCTACATAGTGCACTACAGGGCCCATAGGGCTTTGGTCAAAAGTAGTGAACTACATAGAAAGCATCTCAAATGGCATCCTATTCCTTAATAAAAGTCTCTCTGATCGTCACACTGAGAACACTCACACACTCTTGGCGCCCTTGGGGATTGTGGGAGCTGTTCAGGAAGAGCGGGAGGTCATTAGGAGTCCTTTGGAGACGCAAAGACGTGTGTGTGTGTGTGTGTGTGTGTGTGTGTGTGTGTGTGTGTGTGTGTGTGTGTGTGTGTGTGTGTGTGTGTGTGTGTGTGTGTGTGTGTGTGTGTGTGTGTGTGTGTGTGTGTGTGTGCGTAGTGTGTGTGTGCGTGCGTAGTGTGTGTGTGCGTGCGTGCCGATTCAAGCAGAGAACAGAGAAGATCCCTGAGGTCCTGACACCTACACATCGCCATCACATATCTGACCCTGTCAGGTACAATGCAAGGTGTCACCACTCACTCCTATTGTCTGTCAGAGCAACGGATGAATGCAATCCTACACAGATAGGCTCATTTTTTATACAGCCGTGGCTAAAGGGTCATGCCTTAATTAAAGGGGACCTGAGCTAACATTTTGCTACCATTTGCTGCTATGGTACTATGAACAATACATTAAAAAGGAACATAGAGTTGAAGTCAGAAGTTTACATGCACCTTAGCCAAGTAAATACATTTAAACTCAGTTTTTCACAATTCCGACATTAAATCCGAGTAAATATTCCCTGTTTGAGGTCAGTTAGGATCACCACATTTTTTCCAGAATGTGAAATCTCAGAATAATAGTAGAGCAAATTATTTTTTTAAACTTTTATTTTTTTCATCACATTTCCAGTCTGTCAGAAGTTTACATACACTCAATTAGTATTTAGTAGCATTGCCTTTAAATTGTTTAACTTGGGTCAAACGTTTCGGGTAGCCTTCCACAAGCTTCCCACAATAAGTTGGGTGAATTTTGACCCATTCCTCCTGACAGAGCTGGTGTAACTGAGTCAGGTTTGTAGGCCTCCTTGCTTATACATGCTTTTTCAGTTCTGCCCACACATTTTCTATAGGATTGAGGTCAGGGCTTTGTGATGGCCACTCCAATACCTTGACTTTGTTGTCCATTTTGCCACAACTTTGAATGTATGCTTGTAGTCTGGCATTTTTATGGCGGTTTTGGAGCAGCGGCTTCTTCCTTGCTGAGCGGCCTTTCAGGTTATGTTGATATAGGACTTGTTTTACTGTGGATATAGATACTTTTGTACCTGTTTCCTCCAGCATCTTCACAAGGTCTTTTGCTGTTGTTCTGGGATTGATTTGCAGTTTTCCCACCAAAGTACGTTCATCTCCAAGAGACAGAATGCGTCTCCTTCCTGAGCAGTATGACGGCTGTGTGGTCCCGTGGTGTTTATACTTGCGTACAATTGTTTGAACAGATGAACGTGGTACCTTCAGGCGTATGGAAATTGCTCCAAAGGATGAACCCAGTCTACAATTTTTTTTCTGAGGTCTTGGCTGATTTCTTTTAATTTTCCTATGATGTCAAGCAGAGAAGCACTGAGTTTGAAGGTAGGCCTTGAAATACATCCACAGGTACACCTCCAATTGACTCAAATGATGTCAATTTAGCAGGTGCCAGGCTAACTAACTCCAGTCATGTGCTCATGTTTGCTGGAAAAAACAGCTTTAGCTGGCAGGTAATAACCTTGTAGCTGTTTAGAAAAAAATGTGTCAACTTGTATATTTATCAATGACTCTGTTGACAGGAAAATGCTGAAAGACGTCAAACGGCTCCATCCAAAAGGCTCCACCGCACAAAATAGTACGATCACTATTACATGGACCCTTATTGTGTGATCAGTTAACAGTGAGCCTTATAGTGTAATCAAAACAACATAGAGACTTGCAGTGTGATCAGTATCACATAGAGCCTTATAGTGTGATCAGTATAACATAGAGACTTATAGATACATTTGTTTATTTTTTTTATTTCACCTTTATTTAACCAGGTAGGCTAGTTGAGAACAAGTTCTCATTTACAACTGCGGCCTGGCCAAGACAAAGCAAAGCAGTTACACATGGATTAAACACACATACAGTCAATAATACAGTAGAAAAAGTCTATATAGAGTGAGTGCAAATGAGGTAGGATAAGGGAGGTACGGCAATAAATAGGCCATGGTGGCAAAGTAATTACAATATAGCAATTAAACACTGGAATAGTAGGATGCGCAGAAGATGAATGTGCAAGTAGAGATACTGGGGTGCAAAGGAGCAAGATAAATAAATAAATACAGTATGGGGGTGGGGTAGTTTGATGGCTATTTACAGATGGGCTATGTACAGGTGTAGTGATCTGTGAGCTGCTCTGACAGTTGGTGCTTAAAGTTAGTGAGGGAGATATGAGTCTCCAGCTTCAGTGATTTTTGCAGTTCGTTCCAGTCACTGGCAGCAGAGAACTGGAAGGAAAGGCGGCAAAGGAAGAATTGGCTTTTGGGGTGACCAGTGAGATATACCTGCTGGAGCGCGTGCTATGGGTGGGTGCTGCTATGGTGACCAGTGAGCTGAGATAAGGTGGGGCTTTACCTAGCAGAGACATGTAGATGACCTGGAGCCAGTGGGTTTGACGGCGAGTATGAAGCGAGGGCCAGCCAACGAGAGCGTACAGGTCTCAGTGGTGGGTAGTATATGGGGCTTTGGTGACAAAACAGACGGCACTATGATAGACTGCATTCAATTTGGTGAGTAGAGCTTTGGAGTCTATTTTGTAAATGACATCGCCGAAGTCGAGGATCGGTAGGATGGTCAGTTTTACGAGGGTATGTTTGGCAGCATGAGTGAAGGATGTTTTGTTGCGATGGCCAGCCTTAGAAAAATGTTTCTTGAAATTATCAATTGTTGTGGATTTATCGGTGTTGACAGTGTTTCCTTGCCTCAGCGAAGTGGACAGCTGGGAGGAGGTGCTCTTATTCTCCATGGACTTTACAGTGTCCCAGAACATTTTTGAGTTTGTGCTACAGAATGAAAATTTCTGCCTGAAAAAGCTAGCCTTAGCTTTCCTAACTGCCTGTGTATATTGGTTCCTAACTCCCCTGAAAAGTATAACAGAGCCTTATAGTGTGATCAATATAACATAGAGCCTTATAGTACGATCTGTATAACATAGAGCCTTCTCAAAATGCCACAAAGACTACATTCATTTTCAGATCTCCCCTCTCCCATCAATTCACCAGAAGCCGTCATAGAGTGTATTATTCAACGCGAGACGCCCAGACCTGCCTTCCTCATAGGCAATTATGGGTGAAACACATCTCACTGACCTAGTAAAACAAATGGAAAAGAGAGTTTGTTGTCCAGGAAAGTGCTGAATCATGCCTACACTGCAAAGACATACAGTCAGGAAACTGCTCTTCTCTTTCTACCTCATTATCACCAATTATAGTTGAAATGACATGACAACACAACTACGACATAAGAGGTTGGGCTAAGGAGTTAGATGGAGAATGAAACAGAGAGAGAGAGAGGAATCCTATCAAGACATCGAAGAAAGAACAAGGGTGTGGGAGTGTAGAGGTTTTCTGGCGCTATGATGATGATGATTCAACCTGGAAGATATCGTTAATTTCGTCTGGCTGTGGCTATCTTGTAAACATTGTCAAAGCCAGACCCTTTCTACCAACTCTATTACTGGCAGCTTAGTTTAACAGTGTTCACACCACCAACCAGCACCACCAACCTACAATACCAACCCGCCAGCCAACACAACCTATCCGCCAGTCAAAACTTCCAACCCGCCAGCCAACACCACCAACCCTCCAGCAAACACAACCAACCCTCCAGCCAACACAACCAACCCTATAGCCAACACCACCAACCCTACAGCCAACACAAACAACCCGCCAGCCAACACCACCAACCTGCCAGCAAACACTACCAACCCACCAGCCAACACCACCAACACTCCAGCCAACACCACCAATCCTCCAGCCAACACCACCAACCCTCCAGCCAGCGCTACCAACCCTCCAGCCAACACTACGACCTCACCAGCCAACTATAATAACCCGCCAGCCAACACTAACAATGCGCCAGCCAACACCCCTAACCGTCCAGCCAACACCCCCAACCCTCCAGCCAGCACTACCAACCGTCCAGCAAGCACTACCAACCCTCCAACCAGCACTACCAATCCTCCAGACAGCACTACCAACCCACCAGCCAACACTACCAACCCACCAGCCAACACCACAAACCCTCCAGCCAACACCACCAACCCGCCAGCCAACACAACCAATCCACCAGCCAACACCACCAACAAACCAAAAAAACAGCCAACACCACCAACCCACCAGCCAGCCAGCCAGCCAACACCACATACCCACCAGCCAACAAATTCAAACTAACAGCCAACATTACAAACCTACCAACCCTCCAGTCAACACTACCAACCCGCAAGCCAACACTACCAACCAACCAGCCCACACCACCAACCGTCCAATCCAACACTACCAACCCGCCAGCCAACACCACCAACATGCCAGCCAACACTAACAAACCATCAGGAAACACTACCATCCCGCCTACCAACCCTCCGATCCAACACAACCAACCCACCAACCAACACCACCAACCCACCAGCCAACACTACCAACCCACCAGCCAACACTACCAACACGCCAGCCAACACTACCAACCTGCCAACCCACACCACCAATAAACCAAACAGCCTGCCAACACCACCAACACGCCAGCCAACATAACCAACCTACCCGCCAAAACTACCAACCCGCCAAACCACAACACCAATAAACCAAACAGCCTGCCAAAACCACCAACCCGCCAGCCAACATGACCAACCCGCCAGCCAACAAAACCAACCCGCCAGCCAACACCACCAACCCTCCAGCCAAAACCACCAACCCGCCAGCCAACACAACCAACCCGCCAGCCGACACAACCAACCCGCCAGCCGACACAACCAACCCGCCAGCCAACACAACCAACCCGCCAGCCAACACAACCAACCCGCCAGCCAACACCACCAACCCTCCAGCCAACACCACCAACCCTCCAGCCAACACCACCAACCCTCCAGCCAACACCACCAACCCTCCAGCCAACACCACCAACCCTCCAGCCAACACCACCAACCCTCCAGCCAACACCACCAACCTGCCAGCCAACACTACCAACCTGCCAGCCAACAACACCAACCTGCCAGCCAACAAAACCAACCCTCCAGCCAACAAAACCAACCCGCCAGCCAACAATACCAACCCGCAAGCCACCACTACCAGCCCACCAGCCCACACCACCAACCCTCCCATCCAACACTACCAACCCTCCCATCCAACACTACCAACCCTCCAGCCAACACCACCAACCCTCCAGCCAACACCACCAACCCTCCAGCCAGCACCACCAACCCTCCAGCCAGCACTACCAACCCTCTAGCCAGCACTACCAATCCTCCAGCCAACACTACCAGCCCTCCAGCCAACACTACCATCCCACCAGCTAACACTACCAACCCACCTGCCAACACCACCAACTCTCCTGCCAACTCCGCCAACCCTCCAGCCAACTCCACCAACCCTCCAGCCAGCACTACCAACCCTCCAGCCAGCACTACCAACCCTCCAGCCAGCACTACCAACCCTCCAGCCAGCACTACCAAACCTCCAGCCAGCACTACCAAACCTCCAGCCAGCACTACCAACCCACCAGCCAGCCAGCCAACAACACATACCCAATAGCCAACACATCCAACATGCCAGCCAACACTACCAACCTACCAACCCGCAAGCCAACACTACCAACCCGCAAGTCAACACTACCAAACCATCAGCCAACACTATCATCCCACCTACCAGCCCTCCAGCAAACACCACCTACCAGCACCTCCAGCAAACACTACCAACATGCCAGCCAACACTACCAACCCACACCACCAAGAAACTAAACAGCTTGCCAACACCACCAACCCACCAGCCAACACTACCAACCCCCCAGCCAACACTACCAACCCGCCAGCCAACACTACCAACAAACCAACCCGCCATCCAACACCACCAACCCGCCAGCCAACACCACCAACCCGTCAGCCAACACCACCAACCCGTCAGCCAACACCACCAACCCACCAGCCAACACAAGCAACCCGCCAGCCAATAGAGCCTTATTGTGATCAGTATAACATCAAGCCTTATGTTGTGATCAATACAACACAGAGCCTTAGTGTGATCAGTATAAAAGAGGCTTATAGTACGATCAGTATAACATAGAGCCTTAGAGAACGATCAGTATATCAAATGTAATGTATTTATATAGCCCTTCGTACATCAGCTGATATCTCAAAGTACTGTACAGACACCCAGCCTAAAACCCCAAACAGCAAGCAATGCAGGTGTAGAAGCACAGTGGCTAGGAAGAACTCCCTAGAAAGGCCAAAATCTAGGAAGAAACCCAGAGAGGAACCAGGCTATGTGGGGTGGCCAGTCCTCTTCTGGCTGTGCCAGGTGGAGATTATAACAGAACATGGCCAAGATGTTCAAATGTTCATAAATGACCAGCATGGTCCAATAATAATAAGGCAGAACAGTTGAAACTGGAGCAGCAGCACGGCCAGGTGGACTGGGGACAGCAAGGAGTCATCATGTCAGGTAGTCCTGAGGCATGGTCCTACGGCTCAGGTCCTCCGAGAGAGAGAGAAAGAAAGAGAGAAAGAGAGAATTAGAGAGAGCACACTTAAATTCACACAGGACACCGAATAGGACAGGAGAAGTACTCCAGATATAACAAACTGACCCTAGCCCCCCGACACATAAACAACTGCAGCATAAATACTGGAGGCTGAGACAGGAGGGGTCAGGAGACACTGTGGCCCCATCCGAGGACACCCCCGGACAGGGCCAAACAGGAAGGATATAACCCCACACACTTTGCCAAAGCACAGCCCCCCACACCACTAAAGGGATATCTTCAACCACTAACTTACCATCCTGAGACAAGGCTGAGCCACAAAGAACTCCGCACGGCACAACCCAAGGGGGGCGCCAACCCAGACAGGATGATCACATCAGTGACTCAACCCACTCAGGTGACGGTATGAGAGAGTCCCAGTAAGCCAGTGACTCAGCCCCTGTAATAGGGTTAGAGGCAGAGAATCCCAGTGGAAAGAGGGGAACCGGCCAGGCAGAGACAGCAAGGGCGGTTCGTTGCTCCAACCTTCCCACTCCTGGGCCAGACTACACTCAATCATATGACCCACTGAATAGATGAGTCTTCAATAAAGACTTGGAGGTTGAGACCGAGTTTGCGTCTCTGACATGGGTAGGCAGACCGTTCCATAAAAATGGAGCTCTATAGGAGAAAGCCCTGCCTCCAGCTGTTTGCTTAGAAATTCTAGGGACAATTAGGAGGCCTGCATCTTGTGACATACTGTAAGATAGAGCCTTATAGTATGATCAGTATCACATAGAGCCTTTGCGAAATGCCACAAAGCAGGACTACATTTCTTTTCAGATCTCTCATCTCCTATCAATACACCAGAAGCCGTCATAGAGTGTATTATTCAGCGCGCAAAGCCCAGACCTGCCTTCCTCATAGGCAATTATGGGTGAAACACATCTCACTGACCTAGTAAAACAAATGGAAAATAGTTTGTTGTCCAGGAAAGTGCTGAATCATGCCTACACTGCAAAGACATACAGTCAGGAAACTACACTTCTCTTTCTACCTCATTATCACCAATTATAGTTGAAATGACAAGACAACACAACTACGACATAAGAGGTTGGGCTAAGGACTTAGATGGAGAATGAAACAGAGAGAGAGAGGAATCCTATCAAGACATCGAGGAAAGAACAAGGGTGTGGGAATGTAGAGGTTTTCTGGCGCTATGATGATTCAACCTGGAAGATATCTTTAATTACGTCTGGCTGTGGCTATCCTGTACTGATTGTCAAAGCCAGACCCTTTCTACCAACTCTATTACTGGCAGCTTAGTTTAACAGTGTTCACACCACCAACCCACAGCATCAACCCGCCAGCTAGCCAACACCATCAACCCGACAGCCAACACCTCCAAACCAGTCAGCCAACAGCACCAACCCTCCTGCACACACCAACCCACAGCACCAAAACGCCAGCCAAACCGCCAGCCAGCCAACACCATCAACCCGACAGCCAATGCGCCAGCCAGCTAACACCATCAACCCGCCAGCCAGCTAACACCATCAACCCGCCAGCCAACACCATCAACCCGCCAGCCAACACCATCAACCCACCAGCCAACACCATCAACCCACCAGCCAACACCACCAACCCACCAGCCCACACCACCAACAAACCAACCCAGCAGCCCACACCACCAACAAACCAACCCATCAGCCAACACCACCAACCCACCAGCCCACACCACCAACAAACCAACCCACCAGCCCACACCACCAACAAACCAACCCACCAGCCAACACCACCAACCCACCAGCCAACACAACCAACCTGCTAGCCCACACCACCAACCCACCAGGCATCACCACCAACAAACCAACCCACCAGCGAAATCCACCAACCTGCCAACCCGCCAGTCATCACCACCAACAAACCAACCTACCAGCCCACACCACCAACCCACCAACACGCTAGCCCACACCACCAACAAACCAACCGGCAGCTAACACCACCAACCCACCAGCCCACACCACCAACAAACCAACCTGCTAGCCCACACCACCAACCCACCAACCCGCCAGGCATCACCACCAACAAACCACCCCACCAGCCAACACAACCAACCTGCAAGGCCACACCACCAACACACACCACCAACAAACCAACCGGCAGCTAACACCACCAACCTGCCAGCCCACACCAACAACATTCCTCCAGCTAACACCACCAACCCCCCAGCAAGCCTTCAGTCATCGCCTTTATAATTATTTCAGCCTGGCACATTTGATTTGACACGCTATTCAATTTGATTGGGATAAACATTGGAAGTCAGCTTAGGCAAGATGCAGTAGATGGTACAGTATATACATTTGAGATGAGTAATGTAGGGTATGTAAAAATGATATAAAGTGGCATTGTTTTATGGTGGCTAGTGATATATTTATTACATATATTTTTTCATTATTAAAGTGGCTGGAGTTGAGTCAGTATGTTGGCAGCAGCCACTCAATGTTAGTGATGGCTGTTGAGATATAAGCTGTTTTTCAGTCTCTCTGTCCCTGCTTTGATGCACCTGTACTGACCTCGCTTTCTGGATGATAGCGGGGTGAACAGGCAGTGGCTCAGGTGGTTGTTGTCCTTGATGATCTTTTTGGCCTTCCTGTGACATGGGTGGGGTAGGTGTCCTGGAGGGCAGGCAGTGTGCCCCTGGTGATGCATTGGGCAGACCACCCCACCCTCTGGAATGCCCTGTGGATGCCGGAGGTGCAGTTGCTGTACCAGGCAGTGATACAGCCCAACAGGATGCTCTCAGTGGTGCATCTGTAAAAGTTTGTGAGGGTCTTAAAACTTCTTAGGGCTGAAATCCCGTTAACAGGATGGTATGACAACAGCCAGTGAAATTGCAAGGTGCCAAATTAAAAACAGAAATCTCATAATTAAAATTCCTCAAACATACGTGTATCTTATACCATTATAAAGGTTAACTTGTTGTTAATCCCACCACAGTGTCTGCTTTCAAATATGCTTTACAGCAAAAGCACCACAAACGATTGTTAGGTCACCACCAAGCACCAGAAAAACAGCCAAAGATTTTCCAGCCAGAGTCACAAAAAGCACAAATAGAGATAAAATTAATCACTAACCTTTGATGATCTTCATCAGATGACACTCATAGGACTTCATGTTACACAATAGATGTATGTTTTGTTTGATAAAGTTCATATTTATATAAAAATCTGAATTTACATTGGCGCGTTACATTCACTAGTTCCAAAAACATCCTGTGATGTTGCATAGCCACATCGATTCAACAGAAATACTCATGATAAATTTAGATAATAATACAAATTATACACATGGAATTATAGATATACCTCTCCTTGGCAACCGCTGTGTCAGATTTAAAAAAAAACTTTACAGAAAAAGCAAACCATGCAATAACCTGAGATGGCGCTCAGAAAAATAATAAAATTAGCCGCCATGTTGGAGTCAACAGAAACCATAAATTACATGATAAATATTCCCTTACCTTTGATGATCTTCATCAGAATGCACTCCCAGGAATCCCAGGTCCACAATAAATGTTTGTTTTGTTCGATAATGTCCGTTATTTATGTCCAAATACCTCTTTTTGTTAGCGCGTTTGGTATACATATCCAAACACTCGTTCTGGTCGAGTGTTACTTCGGACAAAAACTTCAAAAAGTTATATTACAGGTCGAAGAAACATTTCAAACTAAGTACACAATCAATCATTAGGATGTTCTTATCATACATCTTCTATAAAGTTCCAATCTGAGAATTCCTTGTTTGTTGAGGAGCAACGGAACGCAGGTGGATATCATGTGGAATGCGCAAGACCAGGAAATGGCTGACTGCCAGACACATGGCTCATTCTGCTCTTATTCAGTCCCATAACACAGTAGAAGCCTCATTCAAATTTCTATAGACGGTTGACATCTAGTGGAAGCCCTAAGAAGTGCAACTTCATTCATATCTCAATGGGATTTCAATTGGAACTGTGTTGAAAATCTACCAACCTCTGATTTCTCACTTCCTGTTTGGATTTCTTCCCAGGTTTTGGCCTGTGCTACGGATATAAGTATCCTGTGTGTGTGTGTTTCTTTTCTCTCCTTCTCCCCTCACAGGTGAAAATCATCACTCCCCAATCAGTCACCAATCATCAATCAGAAGACACACCTCCTCCTGTTTCCTACCCAATCACCGTTCCTTTCCCTTTGTTTAAAAACCCTGTCAGTTGTTTGCTGTGGAGCTCAATCTCTCTGAAAATGCCATGTCTGTAGGACTCTCTGTTTCACTCGCTCTTTGTGTATTGACCTCTCTTTTGTTTGAGCACCTCCATAGCACTTTGTCATCACCTGTGAGTATTGTTTTTGGTTATGGTGTTTGTTTGTTTGCTGGTGGGAAAAGGGGGAACCAAAACAAGTCGCCCATGGGCATACACTACCCGTAGGTAAACTTTGTTAAAAACACTAGTTAGAACTGGGTGGACCACCCACTGTATTTTTGGTTAGTTAAAGTAGGCTAGTCTAGCTTAGGGGTGTTTTTTGACAACTTATTGTTTCTTTCCATTGGTCCAGCTCAGCCCCTTTTCCTGCTCCCCCCATTACCGTGTGTTTTATTAATAAACCCTGAGTTTGATGGTAGATTTCAGTTGTCGTCGTTATTTCTTTCACACTTTTACTTTTTCACTATTATAATTTGCACAAGTTATGTTACGGGTCTCGTTACCATCTCCCCTAGACTGTCGAGCCAAAAGGGATTCGTAACAGCCTGCCATATGAGATCTGTGAGTATAACAGAAATCATTCAAACTGTTTTAGAAACTTCAGTGTTTTCTATCCAATACTACTAATAATATACATATATTACCAACTGAGACTGAGGAGTAGGCTGTTTACTCTGGGCACCTTATTCATCCAAGCTACTCAATACTGCCCCCAAGCCATAAGAAGTTGTAAGGGCCAAGATTACTTTCTTCAGCATTCTGAGGTTGGAAAGGCACAGAAGTTGTTATGGCTGCAATCCCACTGTAGGGATAAGTGTCATCAACAACCGCTGAAAAGCATAGCGCTACATTCAATAAATACTACTATAATATTTATTTATTAATTTTATCAAATTAATGTCTTTCACAGTAGGAGAGGGAAAAGCAATACCTCTCCAAACTCTGTTGCGTGAGCAAAACTCATGTGACCACTTGACGCAATGTTATCGTTCTGGCTCATTTTTCTAAATAAAAGCCTGAAACTATGTCTGAAGACTGAAACCTTGAGGAAGCGATAGGAAAAGGAATCTGGTTCATATCCCTTTAAATCCAGCAAAGGGAGGCTATGGAACATGGAGTTTTCAAAATAGAAGCCACTTCCTGTTTTGAGTTTTCTCAGGGTTTCGCCTGCAATATCAGTTCTGTTATACTCACAGACAATATTTGACAGTTTTGGAAATTTTAGAGTTTTCTATCCAATACTAATAATAACATGCATATATTACCAACTGAGACTGAGGAGCTGGCCGTTTACAATGGGCACCTTTTCATCCAAGCTACTCAATACTGCCCTTGCAGCCATATGAAGTTAAGCATTCTTCACCACACTGTCAGTGTGGGTGGACCATTTCAGATAGTCATTGATGTGTACACTGAGTAACTACATTTTCCACCTTCTCCACTGTGGTCCCGTCAATTTGGATGTGGGCGTGCTCCCTCTGCTGTTTCCTGAAGTCCACAATCAGCTCCTTCATTTGTTGACGTTGACAGAAAGGTTCTTTTCCTGGCACCACTCTGTCAGGACCCTCACCTTCTCCCTTTAAGCTGTCTCGTCATTGTTGGTAATCAAGCCATTTGCTGTTGTGTTGTCTTCAAACTTAATGATTTGAGTTGGAGGTGTGCGTGGCCATACATTCATGGATGAACAGGGAGTTGCAGAACTAAGAACAGATATAGCCCTTGGTTCACTCCAGACCTGACTGCCCTCGACCAGCACAAAAACATCCTGTGGCGGACTGCAATAACATCGAATAGTCCCCGCGATATGCAACTGTTCAGGGAAGTCAGGAACCAATACACGCAGTCAGTCAGGAAAGCTAAGGCCATCTTCTTCAGGCAGAAGTTTGCATCCTGTAGCTCCAACTCCAAAAAGTTCTGGGACACTGAAGTCCATGGAGAAAAAGAACACCTCCTCTCAGCTGCCCACTGCATTGAGGCTAGGTAACACTGTCACCACCGATAAATCCATGATTATCGAAAACTTCAACAAGCATTTCTCAACGGCTGGCCATGCCTTCCGCCTGGCTACTCCAACCTCGACCAACAGCTCCACCCCCCGCAGCTACTCGCCCAAGCCTCTCCAGGTTCTCCTTTACCCAAATCCCGATAGCAGATGTTCTGAAAGAGCTGCAAAACCTGGACCCGTACAAATCAGCTGGGCTTGACAATCTGGACCCTCTATTTCTGAAACTATCCGCCGCCATTGTCGCAACCCCTATTACCAGCCTGTTCAACCTCTCTTTCATATCGTCTGAGATCCCCAAGGGTTGGAAAGCTGCCGCAGTCATCCCCCTCTTCAAAGGGGAGACACCCTGGACCCAAACTGTTATAGACCTATATCCATCCTGCCCTGCCTATCTAAGGTCTTCGAAAGCCAAGTCAACAAACAGGTCACTGACCATCTCGAATCCCACCTTACCTTCTCCGCTGTGCAATCTGGTTTCCGAGCCGGTCACGGGTGCACCTCAGCCACGCTCAAGGTACTAAACGATATCATAACCGCCATCGATAAAAGACAGTACTGTGCAGCCGTCTTCATCGACCTTGCCAAGGCTTTCGACTGTCAATCACCATATTCTTATCGGCAGACTCAGTAGCCTCGGTTTTTCGGATGACTGCCTCGCCTGGTTCACCAATTACTTTGCAGACAGAGTTCAGTGTGTCAAAACGGAGGGCATGTTGTCCAGTCCTCTGGCAGTCTATATGGGGGTGCCACAGGGTTCAATTCTCGGGCCGACTCTTTTCTCTGTATATATCAATGATGTTTCTCTTGCTGCGGGCGATTCCCTGATCGACCTCTACGCAGATGACACCATTCTATATACTTTCGGCCCGTCATTGGACACTGTGCTATCTAACCTCCAAACGAGCTTCAATGCCATACAACACTACTTCCGTGGCCTCCAACTGCTCTTAAACGCTAGTAAAACTAAATGCATGCTTTTCAACCGTTCGCTGCCTGCACCTGCACGCCTGACCAGCATCACCACCCTGGATGGTTCCGACTTTGAATATGTGGACATCTATAAGTACCTAGGTGTCTGGCTAGACTGTAAACTCTCCTTCCAGACTCATATCAAACATCTCCAATCGAAAATCAAATCAAGTTGTAAAGTGGCTGTTCCACTGGATGTCATAAGGTGAATGCACCAATTTGTAAGTCGCTCTGGATAAGAGCGTCTGCTAAATTACTTAAATGTAAATGTAAAAGAGTCGGCTTTCTATTCCGCAACAAAGCCTCCTTCACTCACGCCGCCAAACTTACCCTATTAAAGCTGACTATCCTACCGATCCTCGACTTCGTCGATGTCATCTACAAAATTGCTTTCAACACTCTACCCAGCAAACTGGATGCAGTTTATCAGAGTGCCATCCGTTTTGTCACTAAAGCACCTTATACCACCCACCACTGCGACTTGTATGCTCTAGTCGGCTGGCCCTCGCTACATATTCGTCGCCAGACCCACTGGCTCCAGGTCATCTACAAGTCCATGCTAGGTAAAGCTCCGCCTTATCTCAGTTCACTGGTCACGATGGCAACACCCATCCGTAGCACGCGCTCCAGCAGGTGTATCTCACTGATCATCCCTAAAGCCAACACCTCATTTGGCCGCCTTTCGTTCCAGTTCTCTGCTGCCTGTGACTGGAACGAATAGCAAAAATCGCTGAAGTTGGAGACTTTTTTTTCTCTCTCACCAACTTCAAACATCTGCTATCTGAGCAGCTAACCGATCGCTGCAGCTGTACATAGTCTATTGGTAAATAGCCCACCCATTTTCACCTACCTCATCCCCATACTGTTTTTATTTATTTACTTTTCTGCTCTTTTGCACACAAATCTCTACCTGTACATGACCATCTGATCATTCATCACTCCAGTGTTAATCTGCAAAATTGTAATTATTCGCCTACCTCCTCATGCCTTTTGCACACAATGTATATAGACTCCCCTTTTTTTCCTACTGTGTTATTGACTTGTTAATTGTTTACTCCATGTGTAACTCTGTCTGTTCACACTGCTATGCTTAATCTTGGCCAGGTCGCAGTTGCAAATAAGAACTTGTTCTCAACTAGACTACCTGGTTAAATAAAGGTGAAATAAATAAAAAGTACAGGAGGGGGCTGAGTATGCACCCTTGCAGGACCCGTGTTGATGATCAGCATAGCGGAGGAGTTGTTTCCTACCTTCACCACCGGGGAGGGGGGGTGCCCGTCAGGAAGTCCAGGACCCAGTTGCACAGGGTGAGGTTCAGACCCAGGGCCCTGATCTTAATGATGAATTTGGAAGGTCCTATGGTGTTGAAGGCTGAGCTGTAGTCAATGATCAACATTTTTACATAGTTATTAATCTTGTCCAGATGGGAGAAGGCAGTGTGTAGTGCGATGGTGAGTGCATTGCCTGTGGATCTATTGGGCGGTATGCTAATTGCAGTGGGTCTAGGATGTCAGGTAAATTGGAAGTGATATGATCCGTAACTAGCCACTCAAAGTACTTCATAATGACAGAAGTGAGTGCTACAGGGTGAGTCATTAAGTTCAGTTACCTTTGCTTTCTTGGGTTCAGGAACAATGATGGACATCTTGAAGCAAGCGGGGACAGCAGACCGGGATAGGGAGCGATTGAGTTAGTCTGTAAACACTCCAGCCAGCTGGTCTGCGCATGCTCTGATGTGGCTGGGCAGGATTAACATGCTTAAATGTCACACAGACGATCATATGATACAGTTTATCAAATTATTGATATCTACTAGGGCTTTACGCAATGTGTAGCCTAAAGTGATCCTCTTTACTAAGCATGGATCATGTAATAACCTCCAAGTGTCTTTCCCAGAACCACATGGGAAAACAGTGGCCCTTTGAATCCTGCATCCTTGGCATTGATTGGATGGAATATAATCCAAATGGACTGAAGACCAATCAATATGAATCCCACCCTACCTAAAGGGTTGGTCCTTTCCTTTGAAAGTGGGTGGGAGCGAGGTGACTTGAAGTGTGACCAAACAGTTGCATGGAGCAGTGTATGTATGTGTGTGTGTGTGTGTGTGTGTGTGTGTGTGTGTGTGTATACCAGTCAAAGTTTTGGACATACCTACTCATTCCAGTTTTTACTTTTTTATTATATTTTCTACATTGTAGACTAATAGTGATGACATCAAAACTATGAAGTAACATTTGTGGAATGATGTAGTTACCAAAATAGTGTTAAAGAAATCAAAATATATTTTATATTTGAGATTCTTCAATGTAGCCACGCTTTGCCTTGATGACAGCTTTGCACACTCTTGGAATTCTCTCAACCAACTTCACCTGGAATGCTTTTCCAACAGTCTTGAAGGAGTTCCCACATATGCTGAGCACTTGTTGGATGCTTTTCCTTCAATCTGCGGTCCAACTCATCCCAAATGAAACTCAATTGAGTTGAGGTCTGGGGATTTGGGTAGGCCAGGTTATCTGATGCAGCACTCCATCAATCTCATTTGTCGAATAGCCCTTACACAGCCTGGATGTGTAATGGGTCACTGTCCTGTCGAAAAACAAATAGTAGTACCACGAAGCACAAACCAGATGGCGTAATGCTGCAGAATGCTGTGGTAGCCATGCTGGTTAAGTGTGTCTTGAATTTTAAATAAATCACAGACAGTGTCACCAGCAATGCACCCCCACACCATCTCACCTCTATCTCCATTATTAACTGTGGAAACCACACATGCAGAGATAATCCGCTCACCTACTCTGCGTCTCACAAAAACACAGAGGTTGGAACCATAAATCTCAAATTTGGACTCATCGGACTAAAGGACATATTTCCACCGGTTTAATTTCTATTGCTCGTGTTTCTTCGTCCAAGCAAGTGTTTTCTTGTTATTGGTCTCCTTTAGTAGTGGTTTCTTTGCAGCAATTTGATAATGAAGGTGTAGCGTTGTGCGCTGAGAGTCGGGAAGAAAGTTTAGGGAGTGAGTGTTTTAAAACCTCTTAAGAATCCGCCCCTTTTTTCAATTTTCGCCTAAAATTACATACTTGGGTATGAAGCAAGGATAAGCATATTGGTTGTACCATTTGAAAGGGAACACTTTGAAGTTTGTGGAAATTTGAAACTAATGTGGGAGAATATAATACAATAGATCTGGTAAGACATAATACAAAGAAAAAAACAACCATTCTTTTGTATTTTTTTTTGTACCATCATCTTTGAAATGCAAGAGAAAGGCCATAATGTATTATTCCAGGCCAATTTTGGCCAATAGATGGCAGCAGTGTATGTGCAAAGCTTTAGACTGATCCAATGAACCATTTAATTTCCGTTCAAAATGTTGTATCAACACTGCCCAAATGTGCCTAATTAGTTTATTAAAGAATCTCAAACATAAAATATTTTTTTATTTGTTTAACACTTTCCTCCCCCAGTTGTGTCCAGTTGGCTGGATGTCATTTGGGTGGGAAGCCATTCTTGATACCCACGGGAAACTGTTGAGCGTAAAAACTCAGCATCGATGCAGTTCTTGACACACTCAAACCAGTGCGTCTGACACCTACTACCATACCCCGTTCAAAGGCACTTAAATATTGTGTCTTGTCCGTTCACCCTCTGAATGGCACACATACACAATCCATTTCTCAACTGTCTTCTCTAACCTGTCTCCTCCCCTTCATCTCACTTATTGAAGTGGATTTAACAGACATCAATAAGTGACCGTAGTATTCACCCGGATTTACCTGGTCAGTCTGTCATGGAAAGAGCATGTTTTGTACACTCAGTGAGTGTATATGCATGTATATGTGTGTATATTTGCGTGCAGTGTGTGGGTTTGGTGTGTACTACAGCAGCAGCACTAGCATTATGTAAGGAGAGCAATCTCAGCACTAGTCTCAGTGGGGTGGGAGTGTAGCCCAGCGCTAGTCTCAGTGGGGTGGGAGTGTAACCCAGCGCTAGTCTCAGTGGGGTGGGAGTGTAGCCCGGCGCTAGTCTCAGTGGGGTGGGAGTGTAGCCCGGCGCTAGTCTCAGTGGGGAGGGAGTGTAGCCCGGCGCTAGTCTCAGTGGGGAGGGAGTGTAGCCCGGCGCTAGTCTCAGTGGAGTGGGAGTGTAGCCCGGCTCTAGTCTCAGTGGGGAGGGAGTGTAGCCCAGCGCTAGTCTCAGTGGGGAGGGAGTGTAGCCTTAATCAATTTTGGTCCATTGATTAATATCACCCTCAATCATCTATTTTTGTGAGTACCTGGACCTACCATTTAGTTTTGAAATATTGAAACCAAACCATATGATTTGAATTGAAAGTATTTGAATAAACAACATGAAAAGGTGACTATGGACCTCTCATATATGCTACGTGTCATATTAAACAGCATATAAACATGCTAAATAGGTCAGGAGACAGATGGGGAACCTAAGAAGGAACAAACTTGAGTTATTTAGGCTATATTATTAGCCTTTTATGATTATCATTTCAAGGCTGTAGCCTACAAATAAATTAATTGTGAAGCATTTGCGAGTGTGACACACTAGGCCAGCAGGAACATTAAGTACTCAGCATTTAAACATTTTGTCGCATTAAATCGTTATAGTCTACAAATTGTGCACATAGGCTGTGACTTACTTAGAAAAAAATCTGAATTTGGTGAAAAAATGCCTTATTAGGCTCAGTCTACAGTGCCTTTGAATTCACTTGTAGAAACATGAGTTTGGCCAGAGTCTGTGGCTTCAGGCTCATGTGATGGTACCTGGAGAGCAGGCCAGAAGCAGAGAATATACCCTCCCTGCTTGCAGAGGCACTAGGGATGCGAAACACCCTTTGGGTCACCCTTGCCGGGCTTTGCAGGGATGCAAAGTGTATTTCTTATTTTTCTATCGGTAGACCTGAAGTTTTTTAAACTGAAAGCTCCTTGGAAGAGGTAATATGTCAGGCCGAATATGACTAAATCAATGATAGAACGAAAATATATATATATATTTTTTTTAACGACACTCTTAGCAAGCCACCTACCTCGTTCCTTTCTGTTAGTACATCGTACGCCATCATGCTTTCAGGATACGTGTCTTTTCAGATTCCACAATGATTCTTTAGTTGAGGACACATACATCACCGTACACACTCTTGCTCTTGATTCTCCTCATCTTTGTAAGTCACCTTGATTTTGCACCTGTGTGTTTTCAGGTTCTTCATGAAAATATTTAGAGAAACTCCATGACGGCAGCTAAAGGAAGGTGGCAGGGCTACAGCAGCACACATGTAGACTACAAATGCAATGCTGGGGCCGGACATGCCCTGAGCTTGTCACTATTGGAGTGATACTGAGCGGAAATTGGAGTGGGCGAGAAGGTCAACGCTCCAGCCTTTGGGAAATGCGCCCTGTATATAACCCTCCTCCCATTTCAGACCCACTATGGATGTTTCCAGGAAGCTGAATGAACAGTAACACCCATTTGTATCATCACTGTGGGTTGTGGGTTGACAATAGATGGTAGGATAATTTGTGGTTATTAAGTTTATGCCACTGTGAGTAGCGTAATGGTTTGAGTGAGCCAATAGTGACCGGTTGTGGTCCAAGATGAATGCAATAAGAGCAGGTTTTTGGTTCCAGCCCAGCCCTAAAAAAAAAACTATTTTAACTCATGAGGATCTAGATTATTTTATTTTTTTCACCTTTATTTAACCAGGTAGGCTAGTTGAGAACAAGTTCTCATTTGCAACTGCAACCTGGCCAAGATAAAGCATAGCAGTGTGAACAGACAACACAGAGTTACACATGGAGTAAACAATTAACAAGTCAATAACACAGTAAAAAAAAAGTCTATATACATTGTGTGCAAAAAGCATGAGGAGGTAGGCGAATAATTACAATTTTGCAGATTAACACTGGAGTGATAAATGACCAGATGGTCATGTACAGGTAGAGATATTGGTGTGCAAAAGAGCAGAAAAGTAAATAAATATAAACCGTATGGGGATGAGGTAGGTAAAATTGGGTGGGCTATTTACCAATAGACTATGTACAGCTGCAGCGACCGGTTAGCTGCTCAGATAGCAGATGTTTGAAGTTGGAGACTTTTATCTCCCTCACCAACTTCAAACATCAGTGATTTTTGCAATTGCAATTTGTTCCAGTCACAGGCAGCAGAGAACTGGAACGAAAGGCGGCCAAATGAGGTGTTGGCTTTAGGGATGATCAGTGAGATACACCTGCTGGAGCACGTGCTACGGATGGGTGTTGCCATCGTGACCAGTGAACTGAGATAAGGCGGAGCTTTACCTAGCATGGACTTGTAGATGACCTGGAGCCAGTGGGTCTGGCGACGAATATGTAGCGAGGGCCAGCCGACTAGAGCATACAAGTCGCAGTGGTGGGTGGTATAAGGTGCTTTAGTGACAAAACAGATGGCACTGTGATAAACTGCATCCAGTTTGCTGAGTAGAGTGTTGGAAGCCATTTTGTAGATGACATCGTCGAGGATCGGTAGGATAGTCAGTTTTACTAGGGTAAGTTTGGCGGCGTGAGTGAAGGAGGCTTTGTTGCGGAATAGAAAGCCGACTCTAGATTTGATTTTCAGCGCAGGGCTGGAACAAAAGCCTGCATGTCCAGCAGCCCCCTCAGCCTGGGACCAGGGTTGACCACCTCAGTATTTGTGGGGTTTGGCCAATTCCCCTCTACTAGGGTTTAATCCCTATCGGGGGATCAATGGTCGTCTTATGTGGCAGGGCTTGCAAACTATTACAGTCTACAAAGGGAAGCACAGCCGCGAGCTGTCCAGTGACACAAGCCTACCAGACGAGCTAAATCACTTCTATGCTCGCGTAGAGGAAAAGCAACACTGAGGCATGCATGAGAGCATCAGCTGTTCCAGACGACTGTGTGATCACGCTCTCCGTAGCCGACGTGAGTAAGACCTTTAAACAGGTCAACATACACAAGGCTGCGGGGCCAGACGGATTACCAGGACGTATGCTCCGGGCATGTGCTGGCCAACTGGCAGGTGTCTTCACTGACATTTTCAACATGTCCCTGATTGAGTCTGTAATACCAACATGTTTCAAGCAAACCACCATAGTCCCTGTGCCCAAGAACACAAAGGCAATCTGCCTAAATGACTACAGAACCGTAGCACTCACGTCCGTAGCCATGAAGTGCCTTGAAAGGTTGGTAATGGCTCACATCAACACCATTATCCCAGAAACCCTAGACCCACTCCAATTTGCATACCGCCCAAACAGATCCACAGATGATGCAATCTCTATTGCACTCCGCACTGCCCTTTCCCACCTGGACAAAATGAACACTTATGTGAGAATGCTATTCATTGACTACAGCTCAGCGTTCAATACCATAGTACCCTCAAAGCTCATCACTAAGCTAAGGATCCTGGGACTAAACACCTCCCTCTGCAACTGGATCCTGTACATCTTGACGGGCCGTCCCCAGGTGGGGAGGGTAGGTAGCAACACATCTGCCACACTGATCCTCAACACTGGAGCTCCCCAGGGGTGCATGCTCAGTCCCCTCCTGTACTCCCTGTTCACCCACGACTGCATGGCCAGGCACGACTCCAACACCATCAATAAGTTTGCAGACGACACAACAGTGTTCGATCTGATCACCGACAATGACGAGACAGCCTATAGGGAGGAGGTCGGAGACCTGGCCGGGTAGTGTCAGAATAACAACCTATCCCTCAACGTAACCAAGACTAAGGAGATGATTGTGGACTACAGTCCAAACACACCAAGACAGTCGTGAAGAGGGCACGACAAAGCCTATTCCCCCTCAGAAAACTAGAAAGATTTGGCATGGGTCCTGAGATCCTCAAAAGGTTCTATAGCTGCAACATCGAGAGCATCCTGACTGGTTGCATCACTGCCTGGTACGGCAATTGCTCAGGCTCAAGGCACTACAGAGGGTAGTGCGTACGGCCCAGTACATCACTGTGGCTAAGTTGCCTGCCATCCAGGACCTCTACACCAGAAGTTGTCAGAGTAAGTCCCTAAAAATTGTCAAAGACCCCAGCCACCAACTGTTCTCTGTACTACCGCATGGCAAGCGGTACCGGAGTGCCAAGTCTAGGACAAAAAGGATTCTCAGCCTGACTAACTGGTGTCTGTATGTAGCCTCGCTACTGTATACAGCCTGTCTTTTTACTGTTGTTTTATTTCTTTACCTACCTATTGTTCACCTAATACCTTTTTGCACTATTGGTTAGTAAGCAATTCACTGCACTCCATTATTTTACCAGGTATGTTGACTGAGAACACATTATCATTTGCAGCTACGACCTGTGGAACAGTTACAGGGGAGAGGAGGGGGATGAATGAGCCAATTGTAAACTGGAGATTATTAGGTGACCGTGATGGTTTGAGGGCCAGATTGGGAATTTAGCCAGGACACCGGGGTTAACACCCCTACGATAAGTGCCATGGGATCTTTAATGACCTCAGAGAGTCAGGACACCCGTTTAACGTCCCATCAGAAAGACAGCGCCCTACACAGGGCTGTGTCCCCAATCACTGCCCTGGGGCATTGGGATATATTATTTTAGACCAGAGGAAAGAGTGCCTCCTACTGGCCCTCCAACAACACTTCCAGCAGCACCTGGTCTCCCATCCAGGGACTGACCAGGACCAACCCTGCTTAGCTTCAGAAGCAAGCCAGCAGTGGTATGCTGCTGACCAACTTTGATTTGATTCATAGTGGGTGGCCTCTCTAAACCAAGGGGCTTATTTAATTGAATGACCTAAATAGTAGACGAGGCAAATATCAGTCATGGATCATCTGGTATAAGCTAGCCATGACTATCCACTAGCAAGACCAAACCATCTGCACCACTAAGCATTAGGCTACTACTACCCCCAGCTAACTGCCCAGTGACTCACCCACAGTCACACGTACTGCAACAAAAAACAGATTTTCACTTAGTTACAGTCATTTCCCTACTGCGTGACTTGGTGTCAAGAAAATGCAGTGCTAGCCATATGTGCATTTCTGTAAATCAAGGAAAAGGGGGTGGTTAATGTGTGTGTGTGTGTGTGTGTGTGTGTGTGTGTGTGTGTGTGTGTGTGTGTGTGTGTGTGTGTGTGTGTGTGTGTGTGTGTGTGTGTGTGTGTGTGTGTGGTTTACTTAACATCTGGGGTCTCCTCTAGGGTAGCCGATGCCCTGTCTGCCTGTAAGCTCCTTTACTGGGAGATAACCCAGTGAGTAGATTAGTGGGGGGTTTGGGTGGGTTACATCCTCTGTACTGTCAGGATCACAAACACACACACACTCTCTCTGTCCTGTCTCTGTGCCCACTGGACTCTCACACTTGGGATCAAACCACTAAATCCCTCCTGGAAACAGGCCTTACTATGGGGTAACACACACACACACTAGTGGAGGCTGCAGAGAGGACGACTCATAATAATGTCTGGAACAGAGCGAAAGGATGTCAACCAGCGGAAACCATTCCACTCCAGCCATTAACGCATGCCCGTCCTCCCCAATTAGGGTGCCACCAGCCTCCTGTGACACACACACATACAAGCCCACCCCTTTTCCCTTGCTTTCCAGTAACGGTTTCGACTAAGTCTGGCCCTGAGGAAGAAGAGATAAATATATCTATCAGCCAGGAAGGGACAGCTATCAGATACCTTTAATCTCCCTTTAGCTCGCTCTCTCTCTTCCCTTCTCTCTCTCTCTCTCTCTCTCTCCCTCTCTCTCTCTCTGTCTCTCTCTGTCGCTGTCATTTCGTCAGGAGTATACAAGCAGTAAAACCAGCTTTTAAAATGAGAAATCCCATCTGCACATCTCTGTCACACTCACTCAGGATGCTTCAAGTACTGAGACATACTTTTGGATGATGAAGCAAGAAGCACATCAGTAGGATAGCAAATACTGGATGCACCCCAAAATGGTCTGGATGATTTCAATTCTTGTATGATTTTTGTAGCATAAATCCCCCTTGGTCCTGAAGGGATGCACAGAACGCAAAACACAGCAGGTTATCACATGCAAAACAGAGCAGGTTATCACATGTAAAACACAGCAGGTTATCACATGTAAAACACAGCAGGTTATCACATGTAAAACACAGCAGGTTATCACGTAAAACACAGCAGGTTATCACATGTAAAACACAGCAGGTTATCACATGTAAAACACAGCAGGTTATCACATGTAAAACACAGCAGGTTATCACATGTAAAACACTGCAGGTTATCACATGCAAAATACAGCAGGTTATCACATGCAAAATACAGCAGGTTATCACATGCAAAACACAGCAGGTTATCACATGCAAAATACAGCAGGTTATCACATTCAAAATACAGCAGGTTATCACATGCAAAATACAGCAGGTTATCACATGCAAAACACAGCAGGTTATCACATGCAAAACACAGCAGGTTATCACATGCAAAATCAAATCAAATCAAATCAAATCAAATTTATTTATATAGCCCTTCGTACATCAGCTGATATCTCAAAGTGCTGTACAGAAACCCAGCCTAAAACCCCAAACAGCAAACAATGCAGGTGTAAAAGCACAGTGGCTAGGAAAAACTCCCTAGAAAGGCCAAAACCTAGGAAGAAACCTAGAGAGGAACCGGGCTATGTGGGGTGGCCAGTCCTCTTCTGGCTGTGCCGGGTAGAGATTATAACAGAACATGACCAAGATGTTCAAATGTTCATAAATGACCAGCATGGTCGAATAATAATAAGGCAGAACAGTTGAAACTGGAGCAGCAGCACAGTCAGGTGGACTGGGGACAGCAAGGAGCCTTCATGTCAGGTAGTCCTGGGGCACGGTCCTAGGGCTCAGGTCAGTTGAAACTGGAGCAGGAGCATGGCCAGGTGGACTGGGGACAGCAAGGAGTCCTCATGTCAGGTAGTCCTGGGACATGGTCCTAGGGCTCAGGTCCTCCGAGAGAGAGAAAGAAAGAGAGAAGGAGAGAATTAGAGAACGCACACTTAGATTCACACAGGACACCGAATAGGACAGGAGAAGTACTCCAGATATAACAAACTGACCCTAGCCCCCGACACATAAACTACTGCAGCATAAATACTGGAGGCTGAGACAGGAGGGGTCAGGAGACACTGTGGCCCCATCCGAGGACACCCCGGACAGGGCCAAACAGGAAGGATATAACCCCACCCACTTTGCCAAAGCACATCCCCCACACCACTAGAGGGATATCTTCAACCACCAACTTACCATCCTGAGACAAGGCCGAGTATAGCCCACAAAGATCTCCGCCACGGTACAACCCAAGGGGGGTGCCAACCCAGACAGGCCGACCACAACAGTGAATCAACCCACCCAGGTGACGCACCCCCCCAGGGACGGCACGAGAGAGCCCCAGCAAGCCAGTGACTCAGCCCCGTAACAGGGTTAGAGGCAGAGAATCCCAGTGGAAAGAGGGGAACCGGCCAGGCAGAGACAGCAAGGGCGGTTCGTTGCTCCAGAGCCTTTCCGTTCACCTTCCCACTCCTGGGCCAGACTACACTCAATCATATGACCCACTGAAGAGATGAGTCTTCAGTAAAGACTTAAAGGTTGAGACCGAGTTTGCGTCTCTGACATGGGTAGGCAGACCGTTCCATAAAAATGGAGCTCTATAGGAGAAAGCCCTGCCTCCAGCTGTTTGCTTAGAAATTCTAGGGACAATTAGGAGGCCTGCGTCTTGTGACCGTAGCGTACGTGTAGGTATGTACGGCAGGACCAAATCAGAGAGGTAGGTAGGAGCAAGCCCATGTAATGCTTTGTAGGTTAGCAGTAAAACCTTGAAATCAGCCCTTGCTTTGACAGGAAGCCAGTGTAGAGAGGCTAGCACTGGAGTAATATGATCAAATTTTTTGGTTCTAGTCAGGATTCTAGCAGCCGTATTTAGCACTAACTGAAGTTTATTTAGTGCTTTATCCGGGTAGCCGGAAAATAGAGCATTGCAGTAGTCTAACCTAGAAGTGACAAAAGCATGGATTAATTTTTCTGCATCATTTTTGGACAGAAAGTTTCTGATTTTTGCAATGTTACGTAGATGGAAAAAAGCTGTCCTCGAAATGGTCTTGATATGTTCTTCAAAAGAGAGATCAGGGTCCAGAGTAACGCCGAGGTCCTTCACAGTTTTACACAGCAGGTTATCACATGCAAAACACAGCAGGTTATCACATGTAAAACACAGCAGGTTATCACATGTAAAACACAGCAGGTTATCACATGTAAAACACTGCAGGTTATCACATGCAAAATACAGCAGGTTATCACATGCAAAATACAGCAGGTTATCACATGCAAAATACAGCAGGTTATCACATGCAAAACACAGCAGGTTATCACATGCAAAACACAGCAGGTTATCACATGCAAAACACAGCAGGTTATCACATGTAAAACACAGCAGGTTATCACATGTAAAACACAGCAGGTTATCACATGTAAAACACAGCAGGTTATCACATGTAAAACACAGCAGGTTATCACATGTAAAACACAGCAGGTTATCACATGTAAAACACAGCAGGTTATCACATGTAAAACACAGCAGGTTATCACATGTAAAACACAGCAGGTTATCACATGTAAAACACAGCAGGTTATCACATGCAAAACACAGCAGGTTATCACATGTAAAACACAGCAGGTTATCACATGTAAAACACAGCAGGTTATCACATGTAAAACACAGCAGGTTATCACATGTAAAACACAGCAGGTTATCACATGTAAAACACAGCAGGTTATCACATGTAAAACACAGCAGGTTATCACATGTAAAACACAGCAGGTTATCACATGTAAAACACAGCAGGTTATCACATGCAAAACACAGCAGGTTATCACATGTAAAACACAGCAGGTTATCACATGCAAAACACAGCAGGTTATCACATGCAAAACACAGCAGGTTATCACATGCAAAACACAGCAGGTTATCACATGCAAAATACAGCAGGTTATCACATGCAAAACACAGCAGGTTATCACATGCACTTTACTGGCATGGGAAACATATGTCAACATTGCCAAAGCAAGTGAAGAAGATAATAAACAAAAGTGAAATAAACATTACAAATTAGCATTAAACTCACAAAAGTTCCAAAAGGTTATCACATGTAAAACACTGCAGGTAATCACAACAGGTTATCACATGTAAAACACTGCAGGTTATCACAGCAGGTTATCACATGTAAAACACTGCAGGTTATCACATGTAAAACACTGCTGTCACGCCCTGTCTGTTCAGCGTATCTAGAGCCTTCTTCCTCTACAGCGCTGCTGGAGTCTCCTGTCTGTTCAGCGCAGCCAGAGCTGTCAGCCTGCATGGAGCAGTCAGAGCTGTCAGCCTGCATGGAGCAGTCAGTCTGCAAGGAGCTGTCAGTCTGCAAGGAGCTGTCAGTCTGCAAGGAGCTGCCAGTCTGCAAGGAGCTGCCAGTCTGCAAGGTGATGCCAGCCTGCATGGAGCAGCCAGAGCTGCCAGCCTGCATGGAGCAGTCAGAGCTGTCAGTCTGCATGAAGCAGCCAGAGCTGCCAGTCTGAAAAGAGCTGCCAGTCTACAAAGAGCTGCCAGTCTGCAAGGATCCGCCAGTCTGCCAGGATCCACCAGTCTGCCAGGATCCGCCAGAAGTGCCAGTCGGCCAGGATCCGCCAGAAGTGCCAGTCAGCCAGGATCCGCCAGAGGTGCCAGTCGGCCAGGATCTGCCAGTCGGCCAGGATCTGCCAGTCGGCCAGGATCTGCCAGTCGGCCAGGATCCGCCAGTCGGCCAGGATCCGCCAGTCTGCCAGGATCCGCCAGAACTTCCAGTCGGCCAGGATCTGCCAGTCGGCCAGGATCTGCCAGTCGGCCAGGATCTGCCAGTCGGCCAGGATCTGCCAGTCGGCCAGGATCTGCCAGTCGGCCAGGATCCGCCAGTCTGCCAGGATCCGCCAGAACTTCCAGTCGGCCAGGATCTGCCAGTCAGCCAGGATCTGCCAGTCAGCCAAGATCCATCAACCTGCCTGAGCTTCCTCTCACTCCTGAGCTTCCTCTCACTCCTGAGCCTCCTCTCACTCCTGAGCCTCCTCTCACTCCTGAGCTTCCTCTCACTCCTGAGCTTCCTCTCACTCCTGAGCTTCCTTTCACTCCTGAGCTTCCCCTCAGTCCCGAGCTTCCCCTCAGTCCCGAGCTTCCCCTCAGTCCCGAGCTGCCTCAGTCCCGAGCTGCCCCTCAGTCCCGATCTGCTCCTCAGTCTAGTGGGGTTCTGGGTGAGGACCACTAGGCCATGGTCGGCGGCGAGGGTGGACTATTCAAGGACGCGAGGAGGGACTAAGACAGTGGTTGAGTGGAGTCCACGTCCCGCGCCGGACCCGCCACCATGGACGGACGCCCACCTGGACCCTCCCTATTGTTTTGAGGTCCATTCGGGAGTCCGCACCTTAGGGGGGTTCTGTCACGCCCTGGTCGAAGTATTTTGTGTTTATCTTCATTTATTTGGTCAGGCCAGGGTGTGACATGGGTTTTTGTATGTGGTGTGTATGTAGTGGAATTGTAGCTTAGTGGGGTGTTCTAGTTAGGTCTATGGCTGTCTGAAGTGGTTCTCAATCAGAGGCAGGTGTTTATCGTTGTCTCTGATTGGGAACCATATTTAGGCAGCCATATTCTTTGGTTGTGTTGTGGGTGATTGTCCTGAGTGTCTTGATGTCCTTGTGCTGTGTTAGTTGACACAAGTATAGGCTGTTTTCGGTTTTCGTTTCGTTTATTGTTTTGTAGTGTTTTGTATTGATTTGTGTTACATTTGTTTTATTAAACATGGATCGTAATCTACACGCTGCAGTTTGGTCCGACTCTCCTTCACCACTAGAAAACCGTTACAACTGCAGGTTATCACATGTAAAACACAGCAGGTTATCACATGTAAAACACTGCAGGTTATCACATGTAAAACACTGCAGGTTATCACAGCATGTTTTTTTTTTTTTTTTTACATTTATTGAATATTCGAAACATACAATATACTTGCAGTGAAGCCGCCCGCTGTGATATTTCAGCCAGTAGATATGGGAGTTTATCAACACTGGGTTTATTTTCTACAATTCTTTGTGGATCTGTGTAATCTGACGGAAACTTGAATTTTGTGGGCAGTGTACACATGGCACATCCCTCTCCCTTTCTCTCCCTGTCTCTCTGTCTCTCTCCCTCTCTCTTCCTTTCTCTCCCTTTCTCACCCTCTCGCTCCCTTTCTCTCGCTCTTTCCCTGTCTGTCTGTCTGTCTGTCTGTCTGTCTGTCTCTCTCCCTTTCTCTCCCTGTCTATCTCTCTCCCTCTCTCTCCCTTTCTCACCCTTTCTCTCCCTTTCTCTCACTGTCTCTCTCTCTCCCTTTCTCTCCCTTTCTCTCGCTGTCTCTCTGTCTCTCTCCCTTTCTCTCCCTCTCTCTCCCTTTCTCTCCCTGTCTGTCTCTCTCCCTCTCTCTCCCTTCCCTTCCTCTCCCTCTCTCTCCCTTTGTCTCCCTTTCTCTCGATTTCTCTCCCTTTCTTTCTCTCGCTCTCTCCCTGTCTGTCTCTCTCTGTCTCTCTGTCTCTCTCCCTTTCTCTCCCTTTTTCTCTCCCTTTCTCTCCCTGTCTCTCCCTGTCTCTCTGTCTCTCTCCCTTTCTCTCCCTGTTTGAGCCCCTGTATCATTGGTGTGTGTGTGTGTGTGTGTGTGTGTGTATCATGCATTATTCACACATCCGAAAAAGGGATGAGCCTGGTCGAGTCGATATAATGGACTTCAAGTGTTGTGCAGAAAACACACAGTACAGAAGTATACCTGTTTTATATTCATCAACACAGCCATGCTATCTTTAAACTGCCTCTGTCTCTCTTACCATTACAAACCTACTCTCACCAATACAAACCCTCTCTTACCATTACAAACCTACTCTCACCAATACAAACCCCTCTCTCTCTTACCATTACAAACCTACTCTCACCAATACAAACACTCTCTTACAAAACAACCCTCTCTTACCAATACAAAACAACCCTTGCTTACCAATACAAAACAACCCTTGCTTACCAATACAAAA
Source organism: Oncorhynchus keta (assembly GCF_023373465.1). Lineage (NCBI taxonomy): Eukaryota > Metazoa > Chordata > Actinopteri > Salmoniformes > Salmonidae > Oncorhynchus > Oncorhynchus keta. The sequence goes on from NC_068428.1 coordinate 38,627,870, forward strand.
CAACCCTCTCTTACCAATACAAAACAACCCTCTCTTACCAATACAAAACAACCCTCTCTTACCGATACAAAACAACCCTTGCTTACCAATACAAAACAACCCTCTCTTACCAATACAAAACAACCCTCTCTTACCTGTACAAAACCCTCTCTTACCTGTACAAAACCCTCTCTTACCTGTACAAAACCCTCTCTTACCTGTACAAAACCCTCTCTCTTACCAATACAAACCCTCTCTTACCAATACAAACCCTATCTTACCAATACCAACCCTCTCTTACCATAACAAAACACCCCCTTAAAAATACAAACCCTCTCTTACCAAACCCTCTCAAACCCCTCTTACCAATACAAACCCTCTCTTACCAATGCAAACCCTCTCTTACCATTACAACCCTCTCTAACCATTACAAAACCCTCTCTTACCGTTACGAACTTCTCTTACATTGGTTTGCGAATTGTGTTTATTTTGTTGCCTTACACCCTGGAATTGAAATGGATTTTTGGGTGGTTTGTATCATTTGATTTACATTACATGCCTACCACTTTCATGGTGCAAAACATTTTAGATTGTGAAACAAACAAGAAATAAGACTAAAAACAGAACTTGAGCGTGCATAGCTATTCACCCCCCAAAATAAAACCCTCCCTTACCAATACAAAATCCTATCTTACCAATACAAACCAGTTTTTACCAATTCAAAACCTCTCTTACCAATACAAACCTCTTTCCAATACACAACCTTTTCTTACCATTACAAACCCTCTCTTACCAATACAAACTATCGTTTACCAGTACAAAACCCTCTCTTACCAATACAAACTATTGCTTACCAGTACAAAACCCTCTCTTACCAATACAAACTATCGTTTACCAGTACAAAACCCTCTCTTAAAAATACAAAACAACAATCTCTTACCAATTCATCCCTCTTTTACCAACACAAAACCCTGTTTTACCAATACAACCCTCTCCACCAATACAAAACCCTCTTTTATCATTACAAAACAACCCTCTCTTACCAATACCAAACCCTCTTTTACCAATACAAAACACTCTCTAACCAATATAAAACCTCTTACCAATACAAAAACCTCTTACCAATACAAAACCCTCTCTAACCAATACAAAACCCTCTTACTAATATAAAATCATCTCTTGCCAACACAAAAGCCTTTTTTAATAATACGAAACAACCCCAACTCTTACCAATACAAACCAGCTTATACCAATGAAAAACCTCTTACCAATACAAACCAGCTTATACCAATGAAAACCCTCTCTTACCAATACAAACCAGCTTATACCAATGAAAAACCTCTCTTACCAATACAAACCAGCTTATACCAATGAAAACCCTCTTACCAATACAAACCAGCTTATACCAATGAAAAACCTCTCTTACCAATACAAACCAGCTTATACCAATGAAAACCCTCTTACCAATACAAACCAGCTTATACCAATGAAAAAACTCTCTTACCAATACAAACCAGCTTATACCAATGAAAAACCTCTCTTACCAATACAAACCAGCTTATACCAATGAAAAACCTCTCTTACCAATACAAACCAGCTTATACCAATGAAAAACCTCTCTTACCAATACAAACCAGCTTATACCAATGAAAAACCTCTTACCAATACAAACCAGCTTATACCAATGAAAAACCTCTCTTACCAATACAAACCAGCTTATACCAATGAAAAACCTCTCTTACCAATACAAACCAGCTTATACCAATGAAAAACCTCTCTTACCAATACAAACCAGCTTATACCAATGAAAAACCTCTCTAACCAATACAAACCAGCTTATACCAATGAAAAACCTCTCTTACCAATACAAACCAGCTTATACCAATGAAAAAACTCTCTTACCAATACAAACCAGCTTATACCAATGAAAACCCTCTCTTACCAATACAAACCAGCTTATACCAATGAAAAACCTCTTACCAATACAAACCAGCTTATACCAATGAAAAACCTCTCTAACCAATACAAACCAGCTTATACCAATGAAAAACCTCTCTTACCAATACAAACCAGCTTATACCAATGAAAAACCTCTTACCAATACAAACCAGCTTATACCAATGAAAAACCTCTTACCAATACAAACCAGCTTATACCAATGAAAAACCTCTCTTACCAATACAAACCAGCTTATACCAATGAAAAACCTCTCTTACCAATACAAACCAGCTTATACCAATGAAAAACCTCTCTTACCAATACAAACCAGCTTATACCAATGAAAAACCTCTTACCAATACAAACCAGCTTATACCAATGAAAAACCTCTTACCAATACAAACCAGCTTATACCAATGAAAACCCTCTCTTACCAATACAAACCAGCTTATACCAATGAAAAACCTCCCTTACCAATACAAACCAGCTTATACCAATGAAAAACCTCCCTTACCAATACAAACCAGCTTATACCAATGAAAAACCTCTCTTACCAATACAAACCAGCTTATACCAATGAAAAACCTCCCTTACCAATACAAAACCCTCTCTAACCAATACAAAACCATCTCTAACCAGTACAAAACCCTCTTACCAATACAAAACCCTCTCTAACAATACAAAACCCTCTCTAACCAATACAAAACCCTCTCTAACCAATACAAAATCCTCTCTAACCAATACAAAACTTCTCTTACCAATACAAAACCCTCTCTAACCAATACAAAACTTCTCTTATCAATACAAAACCTCTCTAACCAATACAAAACCCTCTCTAACCAATACAAAACCCTCTTACCAATACAAACCCTTCTAACCAATACAAAACCCTCTCTAACCAATACAAAACCCTCTTACCAATACAAAACCCTCTTACCAATACAAAACCCTCTCTAACCAATACAAACCAGCTTATACCAATGAAAAACCTCTCTTACCAATACAAACCAGCTTATACCAATGAAAAACCTCCCTTACCAATACAAACCAGCTTATACCAATGAAAAACCTCCCTTACCAGTACAAACCAGCTTATACCAAAGAAAACCCTCTCTTACCAATACAAAACCCTCTCTAACCAATACAAAATCCTCTCTAACCAGTACAAAACCCTCTTACCAATACAAAACCCTCTCTAACAATACAAAACCCTCTCTAACCAATACAAAACCCTCTTACCAATACAAAATCCTCTATAACAATACAAAATCCTCTCTAACCAATACAAAACTTCTCTTACCAATACAAAACCCTCTCTAACCAATACAAAACTTCTCTTACCAATACAAAAACCTCTCTAACAATTCAAAACCCTCTCTAACCAATACAAAACCCTCTTACCAATACAAACCCTTCTAACCAATACAAAACCCTCTCTAACCAATACAAAACCCTCTTACCAATACAAACCCTTCTAACCAATACAAAACCCTCTCTAACGAATACAAAACCCTCTTACCAATACAAAACCCTCTTACCAATACAAAACCCTCTCTAACCAATACAAAACTTCTCTTACCAATACAAAAACCTCTTACCAATACAAACCAGATTATACCAATGAAAAACCTCTTACCAATACAAACCAGCTTATACCAATGAAAAACCTCTCTTACCAATACAAACCAGCTTATACCAATGAAAAACCTCTCTTACCAATACAAACCAGCTTATACCAATGAAAAACCTCTCTTACCAATACAAACCAGCTTATACCAATGAAAAACCTCCCTTACCAGTACAAACCAGCTTATACCAATGAAAAACCTCTCTTACCAATACAAACCAGCTTATACCAATGAAAAACCTCCCTTACCAATACAAACCTCTCTTACCAGTACACAACCCTATCTTACCATTACAAAACCCTCTCTTTCCAATACAAAACCCTCTCTTTCCAATACAAAACCCCCTCTTTCCAATACAAAACCCTCTCTTTCCAATACAAAACCCTCTCTTTCCAATACAAACCCTCTCTTTCCTATACAAAACCCTCTCTTTCCAATACAAAAACCTCTCTTCAAAATACAAAACAACCCTATTTTACCAATACAAAACCCTCTCTTACAAACACAAAACCCTCTTTTAACAATACAAAACCACCCTCTCTTACCAATACAAAACCCTCTCTAAACAATACCAAAACCACTCTAACATTACAAATACCCTCTCTTACCATTACAACCCCTCTTTACCAATACAAATCTCTCTTACCAATGTACTCTCCTCTCTTACCAATGCAAACCGTCTCTTACCAATACAAAACACTCTTTTAACGATACAAAACAACCATCTCTTATCAATTCATAATCCTCTCTTACCAATACAAACCCTCTCTTACCAATACAAACCGTCTCTTACCAATACAAAACCCTCTCTTACCAATACAAAACACTCTTTTAACGATACAAAACAACCATCTCTTATCAATTCATAATCCTCTCTTACCAATACAAACCCTCTCTTACCAATACAAACCGTCTCTTACCAATACAAAACCCTCTCTTACCAATACAAAACACTCTTTTAACGATACAAAACAACCATCTCTTATCAATTCATAATCCTCTCTTACCAATACAAACCGTCTCTTACCAATACAGTACAGGCAGTAAAACCAAATGTCTGTCCCAAATGGTTCCTTATTTCCTACATTACAACAGGACTCTGTTCAAAAGTAGTGCACTATATAGGGAATAGGATGTCTTTTTGGGATGCAGACTGAAGCTTCTCCTCAGTGGTAATGTTAATGGCAATACCTTCCCTGAAGAGCCTTTACGCCTGGGGATACATATTGTGTCTCTGCTTAATGGTGTGTGTGTGTGTGTGTGTGTGTGTGTGTGTGTGTGTGTGTGTGTGTGTGTGTGTGTGTGTGTGTGTGTGTGTGTGTGTGTGTGTGTGTGTGTGTGTGTGTGTGTGTGTGTGTGTGTGTGTGTGTGTGTGTGTGTGTGTGTGCCTTCTCTAGTGTTTTTTCACATGTGCAGAGCAACAAGCTAAAACATGAGGGATGCAGGCCATCAGAGCCACTACACTGCACAGCACTGCCACTACACTGCACAGCACTGCCACTACACTGCACAGCACTGCCACTACACTGCACAGCACTGCCACTACACTGCACAGCACTGCCACTACACTGCACAGCACTGCCACTACACTGCACAGCACTGCCACTACACCAACAACACTTCCCAATTGTTTGCACCCTAAAATTGGAACTTGAAACACAATCACCTAAACCTGAAACTCATGTACCAAATCCCTAAACCAAGTCTACAAAATTGCATTTTCAATTCTATATCACACTTTTGCAAAACACGACACACAGTTCTGTACGTTAGGCACAACATTCAAAATTAAAATATCTTTAGTCCCTTTGGAAAGCAAGTCAATCACAATGTCAAACTCAAAACAGCAATTGGCTGCTCCTCACATTTGTAAACACTAGTTGCTGAATTGTTCTTGAGCTTTAACACTATAAAAGGCCACAGATGAGCTCTCCTGTTTTGGAGGAAAATGGAAGTCAACAATACCATTAGACTAGGAGAAATCCAGAACCACATAATTGCAGACAACACAATATTCAATAACATTCACTAGCTGGGCTTGTCTACCCTGTAGATCTGTTTCGTCTGGATTAGTTTGCGCTGTAATACACAGTTGCATGTAGACAAGCCCAGCTGGTGAATGTTATTGAATATTGTGTTGTCTGTAATTATGTGGTTCTGGATTTCTCCTAGTCTAATGGTATTATTTGCAAATACCATGTTCACAATAGCGGTCTCCTGTTCTGGTGTGGACATCCGGTGTCTTCCACCATGGCCTGACCATCTCCTGTTCTGGTGTGGACAGCCGGTGTCTTCCACCATGGCCTGACCGTCTCTCAGTTCTGCAGAAGATCCACAATTTTTTTTAAACCTATTTAACTAGGCAAGTCAGTTAACAACAAATTTTTATTTTCATTGATGACCTAGGAACAGTGGGTCAACTGCCTTTTTCAGGGTCAGAATGACAGATTTGTACCTTGTCACCTCGGGATTCGATCTTGCAATCTTTCAGTTACAAGTCCAACACTCGAACCACTAGGCTGCCTGCCTAGTGGTTATGAGATGATTGGTTACAGAGTCTTGGCATGGTTGATGGAAGGTGTATGACCGCCATCCCTCGCACGCGTGCCTCTTCTCCAGGCAATGGAGGATGCATGTGGTGAAGTTGATGTGGGGGCTTTCGGCGGCTGGATCCGTCACTCCAGAAGAATCTTTCCCCGCTGTTTAGCCAGGGAGAACATCTCTTGTGATGTAGATGAGGTGCTGTGGCCAGACCAAATGTTCATGTTTTATTTTAGTACAGAAAGCCCTTTATCTTACTGAATGTTTCTCCTGGTTTTCTCCTGTTGGGTATGGAAAGTGTTACATACAAAACACAAGTGTTCAAAAATACTGCATTTTGCAAATAAACAACAATGTTTTTGTTATTATATTGCATTTGTGTGTGTTTATTTATGTATATTTGAGTAGGTATACATTACTGTAACAATATTTTACAACCGGCTACAGTGTTACACTGAAATTTCAAAAGGCATAAACCTACTGATGGGATATTCATAGTAGTGTTTAGTGTTGAGCACATCAGTGTGTTGTTGGTTAGTAGACAGATCTATTCATAGTGTTTAGTGTTGAGCACATCAGTGTGTTGTTGGTTAGTAGACAGATCTATTCATAGTGTTTAGTGTTGAGCACATCAGTGTGTTGTTGGTTAGTAGACAGATCTATTCATAGTGTTTAGTGTTGAGCATATCAGTGTGTTGTTGGTTAGTAGACAGATCTATTCATAGTGTTTAGTGTTGAGCACATCAGTGTGTTGTTGGTTAGTAGACAGATCTATTCATAGTGTTTAGTGTTGAGCATATCAGTGTGTTGTTGGTTAGTAGACAGATCTATTCATAGTGTTTAGTGTTGAGCACATCAGTGTGTTGTTGGTTAGTAGACAGATCTATTCATAGTGTTTAGTGTTGAGCACATCAGTGTGTTGTTGGTTAGTAGACAGATCTATTCATAGTGTTTAGTGTTGAGCACATCAGTGTGTTGTTGGTTAGTAGACAGATCTATTCATAGTGTTTAGTGTTGAGCACATCAGTGTGTTGTTGGTTAGTAGACAGATCTATTCATAGTGTTTAGTGTTGAGCACATCAGTGTTGGTTAGTAGACAGATCTATTCATAGTGTTTAGTGTTGAGCACATCAGTGTGTTGTTGGTTAGTAGACAGATCTATTCATAGTGTTTAGTGTTGAGCACATCAGTGTGTTGTTGGTTAGTAGACAGATCTATTCATAGTGTTTAGTGTTGAGCACATCAGTGTGTTGTTGGTTAGTAGACAGATCTATTCATAGTGTTTAGTGTTGAGCACATCAGTGTGTTGTTGGTTAGTAGACAGATCTATTCATAGTGTTTAGTGTTGAGCACATCAGTGTGTTGTTGGTTAGTAGACAGATCTATTCATAGTGTTTAGTGTTGAGCACATCAGTGTGTTGTTGGTTAGTAGACAGATCTATTCATAGTGTTTAGTGTTGAGCACATCAGTGTGTTGTTGGTTAGTAGACAGATCTATTCATAGTGTTTAGTGTTGAGCACATCAGTGTGTTGTTGGTTAGTAGACAGATCTATTCATAGTGTTTAGTGTTGAGCACATCAGTGTGTTGTTGGTTAGTAGACAGATCTATTCATAGTGTTTAGTGTTGAGCACATCAGTGTGTTGTTGGTTAGTAGACAGATCTATTCATAGTGTTTAGTGTTGAGCACATCAGTGTGTTGTTGGTTAGTAGACAGATCTATTCATAGTGTTTAGTGTTGAGCACATCAGTGTGTTGTTGGTTAGTAGACAGATCTATTCATAGTGTTTAGTGTTGAGCACATCAGTGTGTTGGTGGTTAGTAGACAGATCTATTCATTTGACGCATGTGTGTGTCATTTTGATGCAAACAAAAATAATTTGGAAAGAGAGAATTGTTTTGAATGCAGTGTTTGCTTTTTCTGGAGATTTGTAGAGTTTTGCATTTTGTGTTTTTGGATTTTTGTGTTTAGAGTTTTGGGAAAATGGCCCAAAGTTTCATCAAGCGTGTGTAAAAGATTGTGGAAAACTATAATTGCACTAAAACGGTGACAAACGGTACCCACACAAACTGTTAGGGCTTACATAAAGTTGTCCCAACATCTTACCACTGCTACAAATGGCTTTCAACGGAGCCTTATCTGTCAGGGAAACAGTTCAGCCTCATTTACTGCCTTTTAAAAAAGCATAGCTCATATGGCTGACTTGATTAAACAATGTGGTTTTTACTGACAGTTGAGATGTACAAACGTATGGCATTAAAGGGACGACAAGCGAATAAGAGGCCATCTGTAATTTCGATGAAGACATCAATGAGCGAGCTAGGATGGATGTAGTCAATATAACTATTTGTTCAGCACTTTTGAAATGTACAGCGACAGAATTCAGAATGGGCCCCGTTCTTAGTGTTCTCACTGTACACCAAGTCAGAACCATATGATAAATGAAGGGGGAATATAAACAGATAATGAAAGCTCTTACAATTTTTGATGATTACATTTCTCTAAAACAGGTTTTAGGCTATATGTGCATCACCAAGTTAGAACAGTAGGGGAAATTAATAGGTGAAAACAGACCAAATGATTAGGGTGTGGCACATTGAACATCGTTTGGGTCTTTCAGTGTAAAAAAAAAAGAAGGTCATAACACTATTTGGCGTGTTAAATAAGCTTTTAATTGAACACGTCAAATAACACTATTTTATTGTAGAATGTTGTAGGAGCTGAGTGCAAGCCAAGAACCACCACTGTCAAAGCAGTAGCACTGTCAAAGCACTTTCTTAGCTACAGTATACATTTCTCCCTTGCATCATTTATGCAGCAGCATACAAGACATTTTTGGACTCACCTTGTGAAGGTCCTTTGTGGGATTTTTTTTGTCATCAAAGTCTGGCATTCTCTGGATTTATGATGGGAACTTGGGGAGGGGCGGGGGGGCAGCCACTCCGCTGACTAGCAGGCTAACATTAATGGTTTCTTGCATGCAGTTAGGCATTGATTCCTTCCAAACGACACATTTCTGAATTTGTGATTTCCAACTTGTTGTGTAATCTTGATGGCCGATAATGTAAATCTATGACAGCACCCAAAGGGCTCACGTTCTTGATGACTAGGTGGGTGACGTAATGTCCCCATGAGTGACAGAACACTGAGCCAATCACGGTGCAATGCTGAGCCAATGCTCCTATTTTCTGCTGGCCTGCCCCACAACCACAGAAAGCACTGTGCTGGGCTGAAACACCTGCATTTTGGTACTGCCTTACTTGACAAAACAAAAAAGAGACTGTGTTTGTATGCGGCTTTATTATGATTTATTTTTTTACATTGTTCGCAAACTGATATGTGACACGTATTAATGCAAAAAGAACACGCAAAGCAGAAAACCCTCCCCCCCAAAATGGTTTTATAAATACATTTTAAAAAACTATTTGCAAACAATGTGGGGCTCAATGACGGGGCGCCACTGATGAGAAGGGAGGTAGACCACACAAATAATGACTCGATTGCGGAGGAAGGAGTTGTACTCCTTGTAATAGGAATAGCAGTACTTAAATTAGGAGTAGTGCTCCTTGTAATGCTCCTTGTAATAGGAGTAGTGCTCCTTGTAATAGGAGTAGTGCTCCTTGTAATAGGAGTAGTGGTCCTTATAATAGGAGTAGCGCTCCTTATAATAAGAGTTGTGCTCCTTGTAATAGGAGTATTGCTCCTTGTAATAGGAGTAGCAGTCCTTATAATAGGAGTAGTGGTCCTTGTATATCTAATGGTAATGGAACATTGATGAGGAGTACGGTTTACTCCTCTCTACTTCCCTATAGTTCACCTTCCAGAGCAAACCATTGGATTATGCAAAGTATGTTTTCATACCCTTCACAGAGAGAGGGAAAAATACAGGTCTCAGACATGAAAATAAATATGCCCGTGTGTATGGAGGTGTGTAGCATGTGACAGTGTCTCTCCTCTTTCTCTTTCTCCACCCCAATGTCTCACATTGACCTCTTCTGGAACATCATACTGAGTTCTAGAAGCTTTTGGAAGCATGCATCATGACACAGTTCTGAGAAAGTTGCCGGGAGAGGGCCATTGTAGCAGAACAGTAGAGAAGTGGACTGTAAACGCAAATCATCAAGCCAGAGAAGAGAGGGCTAATGTGTCCCAAATGAAACTCCAATCGTTACATAGTCCATTACTTTTGACCAGAACCCTATGGTAGTGCATTATGTAAGGAATTGTGGACTCAGTCGACGTCTGGAGAGAAAGCAGTGATGTGCTCTTCTGCTCTAACCAACCCCAGGGAAAGCCCTATTTCCTCCCATTACCACTAACCGCAGCTGGGAGAACAGGGGGAAAATATCCACATCTAGGTTGTGTCCCAAATGGGACAATATTATCTATATACTGTGCTACATTTGAATAGGGTCTATGAGCTCTGGTCAAAAGTAGTGCACTATATAGGGAATAGAATGCCATTTGTCAAGCACTCCTAATGCTTAGTGTTGTGTTTTATTTTTTCCTGGTAAAGTGTCTATGCAGAGATTGTATGCAGAAAGTAACCTTTTAGGCTGAATGATGATGTGAGTGCTTGTATTGACAGTCCAACAGGAAGGCCTGCGATTGTTCTTCCATTCACAGGATGGTCCGGAAACATGTGTGTTTGTGATTTAGAGGGATGTGGTGATGTTTTAGCTATTTGGACAATAATTACATATGTTACGTGCTTATGGCGGTGCAACATGCCACATGATTGCACACAGCTTTCTGTTGTTCAGGACAGCTGGTAGGTCCTCTGTTCTGAAACCAATGTCTCGGCAGATGTCAAAATAAAGTCACCAGAAAGGGCCAAGGATCACTGTGAAAGTGAAAAGTGAAAATCTATAAATGATATCAACTAATAGTAAAGACTGAGATGGAACCCCTCAGTAAACACTACGAGATGGAACCCCTCAGTAAACACTACAAGATGGAACCGCTCAGTAAACACTACAAGATGGAACCCCTCAGTAAACACTACAAGATGGAACCCCTCAGTAAACACTACGAGATGGAACCCCTCAGTAAACACTACGAGATGGAACCCCTCAGAAACACTACGAGATGGAACCCCTCAGTAAACACTACAAGATGGAACCCCTCAGTAAACACTACGAGATGGAACCCCTCAGTAAACACTACGAGATGGAACCCCTCAGAAACACTACGAGATGGAACCCCTCAGTAAACACTACGAGATGGAACCCCTCAGTAAACACTACGAGATGGAACCCCTCAGTAAACACTACGATATGGAACCGCTCAGTAAACACTACAAGATGGAACCCCTCAGTAAACACTACAAGATGGAACCCCGCAGTAAACACTACAAGATGGAACCCCTCAGTAAACACTACGAGATGGAACCCCTCAGTAAACACTACGAGATGGAACCCCTCAGTAAACACTACGAGATGGAACCCCTCAGTAAACACTACAAGATGGAACCCCTCAGTAAAGACTACGAGATGGAACCCCTCAGTAAACACTACGAGATGGAACACCTCAGTAAACACTACACGATGGAACCCCTCAGTAAACACTACAAGATGGAACCCCTCAGTAAACACTACAAGATGGAACCCCTCAGTAAAGACTACGAGATGGAACCCCTCAGTAAACACTACGAGATGGAACCCCTCAGTAAAGACTATGAGATGGAACCCCTCAGTAAACACTACGAGATGGAACCCCTCAGTAAAGACTACGAGATGGAACCCCTCAGTAAAGACTACGAGATGGAACCCCTCAGTAAACACTACGAGATGGAACCCCTCAGTAAAGACTACGAGATGGAACCCCTCAGTAAACACTACGAGATGGAACCCCTCAGTAAACACTACGAGATGGAACCCCTCAGTAAAGACTACGAGATGGAACCCCTCAGTAAAGACTACGAGATGGAACCCCTCAGTAAACACTACGAGATGGAACCCCTCAGTAAAGACTTTGAGATGGAACCCCTCAGTAAACACTACGAGATGGAACCCCTCAGTAAAGACTTTGAGATGGAACCCCTCAGTAAAGACTTTGAGATCGAACCGCTCAGTAAACACTACGAGATGGAACCCCTCAGTAAACACTACAAGATGGAACCCCTCAGTGAAGACTTTGAGATGGAACCGCTCAGTAAACACTACGAGATGGAACCGCTCAGTAAACACTACAAGATGGAACCCCTCAGTAAACACTACGAGATGGAACCCCTCAGTAAACACTACAAGATGGAACCCCTCAGTAAAGACTTTGAGATGGAACCCCTCAGTAAATACTACGAGATGGAACCCCTCAGTAAACACTACGAGATGGAACCCCTCAGTAAACACTACGAGATGGAACCCCTCAGTAAACACTACGAGATGGAACCCCTCAGAAACACTACGAGATGGAACCGCTCAGTAAACACTACGAGATGGAACCCCTCAGTAAACACACACCTTGGAGCGTGCATAGTTTTTCCAATAAGTTTTCTTCTGTAATTGGAGTATCCACAGGATTCTGATAGTCTTTGACTGCTGATTCAAGGATTTGTCATTTTTCTTGTATATATTTTAGCTCTGTGCTCTTTGTTATATTCCTGTAGAGGTTTGCAAAGTGATTTCTCCACATATCCCCATTTTGGAGAGCCAATTCCTACTGATGAGGTTTGTTTAATTTATTCCAATTCTCCCAGAAGTGGTTTGATTCTATGGATTCCTCAATTCCATCCAGCTGATTTCTAATGTGCTGTTCCTTTTTTGTTCTTAGGGCGTGTTTGTATTGCTTCAGGGTTTCCCCATATTGAAAGCATATATTTTTGTTGTCTGGTTCTCTGTGTTTTTGTGTTATATATTTCTCAGACTTTCTTCGATTTTTGTAATCATTATCAAGCCATTTTTAATTAGCTATTATTTTTGGGTTGCGCTTGTTTTTTTTTAGATTAGCCAAGGAGGCTAATTTATCAAATATAAAGTTTATGTTCCAAACGGCCAAATGTACACCTTCATTGCTGTAGGAGAATAATTTCTTCAGGATCGGTGTCCCTTCCACGGGACAGTTGAGCTAACGTACGCTAATGCGATTGGCATGAGGTTGTAAGTAACAAGAACATTTTCCAGGACATAGACATATCTGATATTGGCAGAAAGCTTAAATGCATGTTAGTCTAACTGCACGGTCAAATTTACAGTAGCTGTTACAAGGAACGAATACCATGCTATTGTTTGAGGAGAGTGCCCAACTTTGAACATGAAAGTTATTAATAAACAAAGTAGGCACATTTGGGCAGACTTGATACACCATTTTGAATAAAAATGCAATGGTTCATTGGATCAGTCTAAACCGTTGCACATACACAGCTTCCATCTAGTCGCCAACATCTAAATTGCACCTGGGCTGGAATAATACATTATGGCCTTTCTCTTGCATTTCAAAGATGATGGTACAAAAACATACAAAATAAGGATTGTTCTTTTCTTTGTATTATATTTTACCAGATGTATTGTGTTATATTCTCCTACATTCCTTTCACATTTCCTCAAACGTAAAAGTATTTCCTTTTAAGTGGTACCATGAATATGCATATCCTTGCTTCAGGTCCTGAGCTTCAGGCAGTTATACTTGGGTATGTCATTTTAGGCCAACATTTATAAAAAGGGGCAGATCCTTAATTATGGCTAAAAAGTTGCCCTGGAAAGATAGTATTTTTTGGGTACTAGTTGCTTTAGGCCTGTTTAGTACCATGTCATTTATTATGCCGTGATGCTTCATGGTTGGGTTCCACTCTTCTCAGATACACTGTGATTTTACTGTGGTCTGAGAGAGGTGTTAGTTGGCTGACTGTGAAGCCTCTGAGAGACTCTGGGTTTTGGTCGGTGAGGAAGTAGTCTACAGTGCTGCTGCCAAGGGATGAGCTGTAGGTGTACCTATCAAAAGAGTCCCCTCTCAGCCTACCATTGACTATCTGCAGACCCAGTGTTCGACAGAGCTGCAGGAGCTATGCTTCATTTTTGTTTTTCACTTTGCCATAGTTGTTTCTGGTGGGGGGGTTGTTGCATCCTGGTAGGTGTTTATCCCCATGACTGTTAATAGTGTCTAGTTCTTCTGCTGTTCTAGAATTCAGGTCTCCACAGACCAGTATGTTGCCTTGGGCCTGAAAGTGACTAATTTCCCTCTCTAGAATGGAGAAACTCTTCATTGATGTAGGTTGACTCTGAGGGGGGAGTGTGTGGCACAGAGGAAGACGTTTTAATCTGTTAAGATAGCCTCCTAGCTGATTTTTAACCAGATAAAGAATTGTCCTGTTTTGATTAAATGAGTTAGTTCAGATTTGTACCGTATTAGCCTTCCCCCCGAGTCTCTGCTCTGTGTGATTCCTTTTCATTTGGTGGATGGGACAATTCTCTCCCTATAAGCTAGTGAACAGCCAGTGGAAACATCACCTCTACACCATGTTTACTGTAGTACTACAATATCAACATCATCAATTTCTTTCAGCATGTCTGGATTTCTGCTCTTTAGCCAAAAAGCAAAGGACTTCCATCCTTGTAAATTCCAACATGCAACGTAAAAATATTTTAGAACTGTTTAATTTCTACCTTCAAAATGAGACAAACACTCACAATCCAACAAGAACTATTAAAATAAGATTTTTCAATTAACGTAAACTCTTATTATGCACATGTGTGTCATGACACTTGGGGGGATGTAGTGTGAGGAGGGTGGAGTTTTTGTGCTGATCTTACCGTGACCCTCGCCCTATCACATGTGAGCATCCATGACCCTTGGCCTATCACATGTGAGCATAGTAGGTTCAGCATTTGTTTAATGACCTATCACATGTAAGCATAGTAGACTCAGCATGTGTTTAATGTCACTCATTTCATTGGTGGGGGCTGGGCCAGTTGCTCCTCTCACAGAATGTGCGTAGCTCTGCCTGCTGGACTGTGGCTCCTCCAAGTGTGGGTCTGCGGTGGGGGGAGGGAGGTGGGAGGCCTCGTCTGGGTGGGTCTGAAGCTGGGCTGGGGTGGTCTGTGCTGCACTGGTTGTGGTGAGCATTGAGGTTGGTGGCGCTGTAGTCGTGGCTGGGTGTTGGTCCGGAGTTGGTCCGGAGTGTTGTCTCGTTGATCTCGGAGGGGTGGAGATTGCTCCGCTGTTCCTGGGCGGAAAGGTCGGGCTGCGGTTTAAAGCAACGTCCTTGAGAGTCTTGGCAAGGATGGGGACTGTCTCGCTGTACAGGTGAACATGGTCATAGAGACAGTCCAGATGGTTGGCCAGGTGTATTTATTTTTATTTTTATTTCACCTTTATTTAACCAGGTAGGCTAGTTGAGAACAAGTTCTCATTTGCAACTGCGACCTGGCCAAGATAAAGCATAGCAGTGTGAACAGACAACACAGAGTTACACATGGAGTAAACAATTAGCAAGTCAATAACACAGTAGAAAAAAATGGGCAGTCTATATACAATGTGTGCAAAAGGCATGAGGAGGTAGGCGAATAATACAATTTTGCAGATTAACACTGGAGTGATAAATGATCAGATGGGCATGTACAGGTAGAGATATTGGTGTGCAAAAGAGCAGAAAAGTAAATAAATAAAAACAGTATAAAAACAGTATGGGAATGAGGTAGGTGAAAAAGGGTGAGCTATTTACCTATAGACTATGTACAGCTGCAGCGATCGGTTAGCTGCTCGGATAGCTGATGTTTGAAGTTGGAGAGGGAGATAAAAGTCTCCAACTTCAGCGATTTTGCAATTCGTTCCAGTCACAGGCAGCAGAGTACTGGAACGAAAGGCGGCCAAATGAGGTGTTGGCTTTAGGGATGATCAGTGAGATACACCTGCTGGAGCGCGTGCTACGGATGGGTGTTGCCATCGTGACCAGTGAACTGAGATAAGGCGGAGCTTTACCTAGCATGGACTTGTAGATGACCTGGAGCCAGTGGGTCTGGCGACGAATATGTAGTGAGGGCCAGCCGACTAGAGCATACAAGTCGCAGTGGTGGGTGGTATAAGGTGCTTTAGTGACAAAACGGATGGCACTGTGATAGACTGCATCCAGTTTGCTGAGTAGAGTGTTGGAAGCCATTTTGTAGATGACATCGCCGAAGTCGAGGATCGGTAGGATAGTCAGTTTTACTAGGGTAAGCTTGGCAGCGTGAGTGAAGGAGGCTTTGTTGCGGAATAGAAAGCCGACTCTGGATTTGATTTTTGATTGGAGATGTTTGATGTGAGTCTGGAAGGAGAGTTTGCAGTCTAGCCAGACACCTAGGTACTTATAGATGTCCACATATTCAAGGTTGGAACCATCCAGGGTGGTGATGCTAGTCGGGCATGCGGGTGCAGGCAGCGATCGGTTGAAAAGCATGCATTTGGTTTTACTCGCGTTTAAGAGCAGTTGGAGGCCACGGAAGGAGTGCTGTATGGCATTGAAGCTCGTTTGGAGGTTGGATAGCACAGTGTCCAATGACGGGCCGAAAGTATATAGAATGGTGTCGTCTGCGTAGAGGTGGATCAGGGAATCGCCCGCAGCAAGAGCAACATCATTGATATATACAGAGAAAAGAGTCGGCCCGAGAATTGAACCCTGTGGCACCCCCATAGAGACTGCCAGAGGACCGGACAGCATGCCCTCTGATTTGACACACTGAACTCTGTCTGCAAAGTAATTGGTGAACCAGGCAAGGCAGTCATCCGAAAAACCGAGGCTGTTGAGTCTGCCGATAAGAATTTGGTGATTGACAGAGTCGAAAGCCTTGGCGAGGTCGATGAAGACGGCTGCACAGTACTGTCTTTTATCGATGGCGGTTATGATATCATTTAGTACCTTGAGTGTGGCTGAGGTGCACCCGTGACCGGCTCGGAAACCAGATTGCACAGCGGAGAAGGTACGGTGGGATTCGAGATGGTCAGTGACCTGTTTGTTGACTTGGCTTTCGAAGACCTTAGATAGGCAGGGCAGGATGGATATAGGTCTATAGCAGTTTGGGTCCAGGGTGTCTCCCCCTTTGAAGAGGGGGATGACTGCGGCAGCTTTCCAATCCTTGGGGATCTCAGACGATATGAAAGAGAGGTTGAACAGGCTGGTAATAGGGGTTGCGACAATGGCGGCAGATAGTTTCAGAAATAGCGGGTCCAGATTGTCAAGCCCAGCTGATTTGTACGGGTCCAGGTTTTGCAGCTCTTTCAGAACATCTGCTATCTGGATTTGGGTAAAGGAGAACCTGGAGAGGCTTGGGTGAGGAACTACGGGGGGCGGAGCTGTTGGCCGAGGTTGGAGTAGCCAGGCGGAAGGCATGGCCAGCCGTTGAGAAGTGCTTATTGAAGTTTTCGATAATCATGGATTTATCGGTGGAGACCGTGTTTCCTAGCCTCAGTGCAGTGGGCAGCTGGGAGGAGGTGCTCTTGTTCTCCATGGACTTCACAGTGTCCCAGAACTTTTTGGAGTTGGAGCTACAGGATGCAAACTTCTGCCTGAAGAAGCTGGCCTTAGCTTTCCTGACTGACTGCGTGTATTGGTTCCTGACTTCCCTGAACAGTTGCATATCACGGGGCTATTCGATGCTATTGCAGTCCGCCACAGGATGTTTTTGTGCTGGTCGAGGGCAGTCAGGTCTGGAGTGAACCAAGGGCTGTATCTGTTCTTGGTTCTGCATTTTTTGAACGGAGCATGCTTATCTAAAATGGTGAGGAAGTTACTTTTAAAGAATGACCAGGCATCCTCAACTGACGGGATGAGGTCAATGTCCTTCCAGGATACACGGGCCAGGTCGATTAGAAAGGCCTGCTCACAGAAGTGTTTTAGGGAGCGTTTGACAGTGATGAGGGGTGGTCGTTTGACTGCGGCTCCGTGGCGGATACAGGCGATGAGGCAGTGATCGCTGAGATCCTGGTTGAAGACAGCGGAGGTATATTTGGAGGGCCAGTTGGTCAGGATGACGTCTATGAGGGTGCCCTTGTTTACAGAGTTAGGGTTGTACCTGGTGGGTTCCTTGATGATTTGAGTGAGATTGAGGGCATCTAGCTTAGATTGTAGGGCTGCCGGGGTGTTAAGCATATCCCAGTTTAGGTCACCTAACAGAACAAACTCTGAAGCTAGATGGGGGGCGATCAATTCACAAATGGTGTCCAGGGCGCAGCTGGGAGCTGACGGGGTCGGTAGCAGGCGGCAACAGTGATAGACTTGTTTCTGGAGAGAGTAATTTTCAAAATTAGTAGTTCAAACTGTTTGGGTATGGACCTGGAAAGTATGACATTACTTTGCAGGCTATCTCTGCAGTAGACTGCGACTCCGCCCCCTTTGGCAGTTCTATCTTGACGGAAGATGTTATAGTTGGGTATGGAAATCTCTGAATTTTTGGTGGCCTTCCTGAGCCAGGATTCAGACACGGCAAGGACATCAGGGTTAGCAGAGTGTGCTAAAGCAGTGAGTAAAACAAACTTAGGGAGGAGGCTTCTGATGTTGACATGCATAAAACCAAGACTTTTTCGATCACAGAAGTCAACAAATGAGGGTACCTGGGGGCATGCAGGGCCTGGGTTTACCTCCACATCACCCGCGGAACAGAGAAGGAGTAGTATGAGGGTGCGGCTAAAGGCTATCAAAACTGGTCGCCTAGAGCGTTGGGGGCAGAGGATAAGAGGAGCAGGTTTCTGGGCATGGTAGAATATATTCAGGGCATAATGCGCAGACAGGGGTATGGTGGGGTGCGGGTACAGCGGAGGTAAGCCCAGGCACTGGGTGATGATGAGAGAGGTTGTATCTCTGGACATGCTGGTTGTAATGGGTGAGGTCACCGCATGTGTGGGGGGTGGGACAAAGGAGGTAACAGGGGTATGCAGAGTGGATCTAGGGGCTCCATTGTGAACTAAAACAATGATAACTAACCTGAACAACAGTATACAAGGCATATTGACATTTGGGAGAGACATACAGCGAGGCATACAGTAATCACAGGTGTTGAATTGGGAAAGCTAGCTAAAAACAGTAGGCGAGGCTAATCAGCTAGCACAACAAACAGCAGGTAAAATGGCGTTGACTAGGCAACTGGGCCGACAGATAAACAAACAAGCAGAATGGGGTACCGTGATTAATGGACAGTCCAGCGTGCGTCAGCTATGTAGCCAAGAGATCAGTGTCCAGGGGGCAGCGGTGGATGGGCAGGGAAGCTGGGCTGGCGAGTGTTATCCAGGTTTTTTTTAATTTTTTTAATTTTTTTTTTTTTTAAACTAACAATGACTAAATAGCTTGTAGCTAGTTAGCTGGTTAGCGTCTGGAGGTTCTTGAGTGTGTCATAAAAATAAATAAAAATTAAAAGTGATAGCGAATCCGTATCACAGTGGGTGAGGCAGGTTTCCGGAAGGTATAAACAAATAAAAATCAAAGAGAGATAGAAAGTAAATGGGTTCAGAAGTGTTTGGGATGAGGTGAGTCAGATGGTTAGCAGGCCTGTGCTAACAAGCTAACAGTTCGTAGGCCCGGGCTAGACAAGCTAGCCGTTAGCAGGCCGAATAGCAAGTAGGGAGATAGCGAGGGCTAGAGAGCTAACCTTTGGGGGACGTCGCGATGGGGTGAGTCTGTTTATTCCTCTTCTTGCGGTGACATCGACAGACCGGTCGTGGGCCCGGGTAATTGTAGCCCAGGATTATGCTACAGGAGCTCTAGTGCGCTGGGTGAGCTGGAGACACAGCGTTTCAGAAAGCTCGCGGGCCTTGGCCAGCAGATGGATCTTTGGCGATGTCGCAACGAAAAAGCCTGATGAAACCACCTCGGACGATTATGTCGGCGGACCAGTCGTGATGGATCGCCGGCGCTCCGTGTCGGCAGTAAAGGGTCCAGGCCAATTGGCAAAAGAGGTATCGTTGGGCCTCTTCGGCTAGTCGGGAGGTGGGCTTAGCTCAAGGCTAACTGTAGCTTGTTTTGGGCCAGAGACGTTGGCCAGGAGTAGCCACTCGGAATTGCAGCTAGCTAGTTGCGATGATCCGGTGTAAAGGTTCAGAGCTTGCGGTAGGAATCCGGAGATGTGGTAGAGAAAGAGCAGTCTGATATGCTCTGGGTTGATGTCGCTGGTGTTCTAGTTAGCTTAGAAGACCGCTATCAATGGCTAACTGAGTAGTAGCTAGTTAGCTGGCTAGCTTCTGATGGTGGCTCCGGTTCTAAAGTAAAGTATAGAAAAGGCGGATCCGTACCACATTGGGTGATGCGGGTTGCAGGAGAGTATATTCAGCTCTAGTTTGAAAGTGAGATTAAAATATGTACGAAATATATACAGAAAAAAAAACGAAGAAAACTATATTTACACTAGACAGGACGGGACAAGACAAAACATACGTCCGACTGCTACGCCATCTTGGATCATCATAGTACTGGGTTGTAGGGAACAGTCCCAGGAGAGGCTGGCGTTTAGTCTTTGGATTGTGGCAGGGTGGAAGTCATTCCTCTGTAGAAGGGTTGACACCACGATCCTTGAGTTGGGGAAGAATACGGAGGCCTTCTCAATCACTCCCCATAGTGAAGTGGCCACCTTCTCCTGCTGAGCACGCAGGTTGTTGATTCCAGTGTGTATGATTATGTGGCTTGGCGACCAGAGCTGGGCCTTATCAAGCAGCTCCATGGCACTCTGCATTGTTGGGCATCCCACCGTTCTCCTTTTGTGTCTAGGGAAAAGTTTATTCTCCTGAACAAACTTCCCATTTGAGTCCATCAACAGGATGATGTCAGCCAGTGTTTCTTCTGGACTGGAGGGGTAGAGTGGGGGCTGGTGGGTGTTTACACATTGGTTAGGAGCTCCTCTAAGGTGTAGATGTCTGGTTGCTGTTAAGACCTTGGTTAGGAGCTCCTCTAAGGTGTGGCTGTCTGGTTGTTGTTTGCTTACGCTCATGCTGAGCAGGACCATCTCCCCCTCCAGTTTGGTGGACTCTTCCCTGATGGCAGCCATGATGGTGAGGAGGACCATCTTCCCCTCCAGTTTGGTGAACTCATCCCTTATGGCAGCGATGGTGGTGAGGAGGGCCTGAGCCTGTTCTGCACTGAGGGGGTCGCTCTCCGGCTAGTCGTGTCCTCCACTATGGGGGAAGAGATGTGCTGGGTGTGCCTTTTTGTGTGGGGATAGTGGGGGTGAGGGTGGTGCTGGTGGAGTTTGTCTTGTGGGAGGGCATGTCACTGATGGTGTCCTTCTCTCTTTCTCCTTAATTAATGGTCTGAAAGTCTGTTTCAAACAGCCTAAGATTACCTTGCACCATGACAGTCCCAGTCTTGTAAAGGTTGATTGTTATCATGGTGCTGTCAGGGTCGTCTGTCTCTTTGACTTTCAGCATCCACTCATTACAGATTCCCTCTTTCTTTATGGATGGGTATTGAGAGCAGACTGCTGAGCGCCACGCATTTGGCTGGTCAGTGAGAAAGATGAGTTTACTCACACCGCCGTTTTTGTAGAGGTCTGTGAAAAGGGTTTCTGGCTTCCCCTTCAGTAGGTTCATTAAAAGCTTTCCTCGTTGTGTCATTTTTGGGCTCTGGAGGGTAGAGAATGGATTCAGTGTTGAGGGGGAGTGGGGACATGGTGCTTGTGGGCTCTGCTACAATTGCTGCTGCTTGTCTGTTCTGCTGCCCCGTTGCCATGGCAACCAGTTTGTTTGTCTGCTGCTGTTGCTAGCTAGCGCTAATTTAGTTCAAAAACTAGCAATGAGTGACAAATCTTTACCCAAAACAAAACTGAAAAAATATATGTTTAAAGTTAGTCCATGCTTCTTTTTGGTTTACTCACTCAGTTTGGTCGTTTGATGGAGTTGCTAGGTTTGTTCTAGTGTAACCAATGTGAAATGGCTAGCTAGTTAGCGGGGTTCGCTGCTAATAGTGTTTCAATCGGTGATGTCACTCACTCTGAGACCTTGAAGTAGTTGTTCCCCTTGCACTACAAGGGCCGCGGCTATTTTGGAGCGATGGGTAACGATGCTGCAAGGGTGGCTATTGTCTATGTGTGCAGAGGGTCCCTGGTTCGAGCCCAGGTAGGGGCAAAGGGAGGGACAGAAGCTATACTGTTACATTGGTGCCGTGACCCGGATCACTGGTTACTGTGGAAAAGGAGGAGGTCGAAATGCAGACCTTCAGGGGAGTGTAACTAATGTGAAATGGCTAGCTGGTTAGTGGACGGAAGATATACTGTTAAACTAGCAAAAAAAAATCTGGCTAGCTTGTTAGTCTGCTGGCTAGGTTTTTTGTTGTGTTGCTAGCTAGCTAGAGTCAAAACGTCTTAACTTGAGGCGCAAAGTTACTTTTTTTCTATTCTGATTGAATAGTTGTTAATCACTTCTTGTCTGGAATTCATTTTAGATTCTAGTGTTTTTCTCATTCTAGAGACAAACAAAAATATATCTCAGGAGCTCATGTTGAGCATGTCTCTCTCTCCACCTCAAGTCTATCCATCTCTCTCTCTTTCTCTCTCTGTCCACCTCACGTCTCTCTCTTTCCTCTCTGTCCACCTCACGTCTCTCCATCACTCTCTCTCTCTGTCCACCTCACGTCTCTCCATCACTCTCTCTCTCTGTCCACCTCACGTCTCTCCATCACTCTCTCTCTCTCTGTCCACGTCACGTCTCTCCATCACTCTCTCTCTCTCTCTGTCCACCTCACTTCTCTCCATCTCTCCCTCTTTCTCTCTGTCCACCTCATGTCTCTCTCTTTCCTCTCTGTCCACCTCATGTCTCTCCATCTCTCTGTCTGTCTCTGTTCAACTCATATTTCTCCATTGTAAGGGTGGGAGCGGGAGAGCGAGAGAGAACGAGAGAGAGCGATGGAGAGAGAGAGAGATTGAGACGGCCATGTGGTAAATTGCAGTAAGGTGGATTTATATAATTCTGAAGGTCTGCATTTATCTACTTTAAATGCCTCTCTACAGATGAGACAGATGATAGCACCTCCAGCCATGTGGGAAATTAAATAGATGACTTCCTTAGCTCCACACTAACAGATGGTATAGGGACTTCACGTTGTGTTTACGTTGTTGTTCTAATCTGTGCTGCGGCCTAGGAAGATGGCATTAAGACTTTAAAACGGTTTTAAACATCCCCACCCCACATGTTAAAGGGATAATGCACCCACTGGTAAAGGTATTAAAGAAATTCAAAAAGCAATCCAAACATAAATGAAGTAGACAGATCCGACCTCGATTTTTAGTCCGTAGACTATATTAGCATTTACATTAGAGTCATTTATCAGACACTCTTATCTAGAGCGACTTACAGTTAGTGCGTTCATGTTAAGACAGCTAGGTGGGTCAACCACATATCACAGTCATAGAAAGTACATTTTTCCACAATAACGTAGCAATCAATAGAGTCAGAGCTAGAGGGGGGGTCTCAAGGTAACAAACCATCAAACTCCCTTTAAAGACTCCTCTGCTTCAGTGTATTCCCCCAGTTCAGGTGCTGCAGTGTACGTCAGTGAGCAGCGAGAGAGAGAGAGAGCCCTGATACCGTTATCTGACTCTCTATTAGTGTCTGTTATTCCATCCAGCCTGCACGTCATCAGGTAGATGTTGAATGAAAGCTTCCGCAACGGCTCTTTAACGCTATAGCTCAGTGACCATTCAGAATGTGGTTAACCACGGGCTCATGATATGACTAATGACTGCTACTGACAGAAATATAACCGTGGTGACGAAGACGAACAGTTGAGTGTGGTATGACTGATGACTGCTACTGACAGCAATATTAGACTCAAGGGTAAGGGGTAGTGAAATCACACACACAAACACAAAACCATTTACTGGAACAATAGAGATTCAGAGAGGAATAAACCATTACAGAAACATCAAGAGAGGAATGAACCATTACAGGAATATAAAGAGAGGAATAAACCATTACAGGAATATAAAGAGAGGAATGAACCATTACAGGAATATAAAGAGAGGAATAAACCATTACAGGAATATAAAGAGAGGAATAAACCATTACAGGAATATAAAGAGAGGAATAAACCATTACAGGAATATAAAGAGAGGAATAAACCATTACAGGAATATAAAGAGAGGAATAAACCATTACAGGAATATAAAGAGAGGAATAAACCATTACAGGAATATAAAGAGAGGAATATCGAATGGAAACAATGAGAAATGTATATTTAAGTCGTTCTGGATAAGAGCGTCTGCTAAATGACTTAAATGTAAATGTAAAATGTATACTTTCCATCCTTCTCTAATAGTATATAGCCCGGCATTGATATCATTAGGGTAAACTGGCCAGTGTATATGTGCATTGGTTTCTCCAGACAGAGAGGGAGAGAACAGGATTTACAATTCCTCAGAAGTGTTAAGGTTTTCTTCCGTCGAAGGAGAGGCAGACCAAAATGCAGCGTGGTTATCTTCATACATCTTTAATAAAGATAATGACAAAACAATACAAAACAATAAACGTAAAAACCTAAACAGACTTATCTGGTGCAAACAAACACAGAGACAGGAACAATCACCCACGAAACACTCAAAGAATATGTCTGCCTAAATATGGTTCCCAATCAGAGACAACAATAAACACCTGCCTCTGATTGAGAACAACTCCAGGCAACCATAGACTTTTCTAGACAACTACACTACACCACAATCCCATAACCTACACAAAAAAAAAACAAGACAAAACACACCACATAAATAACCCATGTCACACCCTGGCCTGACCAAAATAATAAAGAAAACACTAAATATTAAGACCAGGGCGTGACAAGAAGAGAGGAAATTATAGTTCCTATGTGAATTTCATAAAAATAACAATAGTGAACATTAAAGTTTTCCTTATTTAGTTTTCCTTTTTTAGGTAAAACGATACTAATTATATTCACATCACCAAATGATTGATTAAAACACTGTTTTGCATTGAAGGCCTACAGTAGCCTCAGCAGCACTGTACAGTGTACTGAGTGATTGTAGCGGGTTTACTAACACGTTTGCTCTAGTATCTATGTTGACTATGATGTGACAACGACGTAGGCTGTGTGTAGCGGTTTGTGGTTATGATATGAAGGAAACCTTTTTTCACCTGATCGCAGTCAGCTGATGTGTTGTTCATTGAGGTCCACAAGTGATGTAAGGGGTGTGTGTTGGTGGCAGGGAAGTCAGGTGCAGGAGAACAAACTTGGTATAAACGGAGTTGTTTAATAAATGCTGACAAAACTCCCAAATAACCAAAATTACAAAGTGGGTACAAAACCCGTCGCACACCAACACTAAATAGTACATCACATACAATCAAAACAATCTCCAACAAGGACATGAGGGGGAACAGAGGGTTAAATACACAACATGTAATTGATGGGATTTTTTTTTTATTTTACTAGGCAAGTCAGTTAAGAACAAATTCTTATTTTCAGTGACGGCCTAGGAACAGTGGGTTAACTGCCTGTTCAGGGGCAGAACGACAGATTTGTACCTTGTAAGCTCGGGGATTCAAACTTGCAACCTTTCAGTTACTAGTCCAACGCTCTAACCACTAGGCTACCCTACCCTGATGGGATTGGAACCAGGTGTGAAGGAAAACAAGACAAAACCAATGGAAAATGACAAATAGATCAGTGATGGCTAGAAGATCGGTGACGTCGTCGAACACCGCCCGAACAAGGAGAGGGACCGACTTTGGCAGAAGGAGAGGGACCGACTTTGGCAGAAGTTGTGACAAGCGAAGCGAAAAGGTGAGAGGAGGAGAGCACGTAGAGTTATTACAGTATGTTCTGTACTGTATTTACAACAAGCAAAGTGATCATGCTGTTATTTAGAGTGTGCAAGGTGGTATTGAATGTGTCACTGTCTGTCACCTTGATTACTCAAACCTGTGCACTTACATTACATTTACATTTACATTTAAGTCATTTAGCAGACGCTCTTATCCAGAGCGACTTACAAATTGGTGCATTCACCTTATGACATCCAGTAGAATAGTCACTTTACAATAGTGCATCTAAATCTTAAAGGGGGGGGGGGGTGAGAAGGATTACTTACATTGTGCATTCACATTCATAGGCTGGGTTGTAGCAACCTTATGATGGGTACAGGGAACATTTGAGTGTCATCCAGTAGCCTAAACCAATCCAATATGATGTAATAGAAATAAGGCCTTGCTCATAAAAAAAAAATATCCTCCCTCATCCGACCACCACTGGAGAAAAGAGAGAAAGAGAGAGAGACGAGAAGAAAAAGGAGGGAGTGAGAGAGAATAAAGCCCCTTGAATTGAGAGAGAGAGAGAGCGAGAAGATAATAAAAAGGAGAGAGACACAGAGAGAGAGAGAGAGAGAGGGGCCATAAAATAATAACAGGGTACTCAACATTCCCTGTAACATTTAAATCCAGTTAACATGAATATATTTAAATTTTCCAACAGAAATGATGAACTTATGGAAACCTATGGAATATAGTTGTCTGGGGTTATCTCATACGTGTGTGTGTATGCGTGCGTTTTTTAGTTGGTGTGCGTGCCGGTGGACACCGTGTACATTGCTAATCAGTAGGGTGTGTGATTGTCTGTTTGGTAGTAGTGTTCCTCTCTACCGTCATCTATCCCCCTTCTTTCTTTTGATGTTTAACCTCAAAGAACCACTTCAAAGTTCCCTCCTCTACAAGGGAGCATGAAGCTCTTTACCTGAGGAAAATATCAATATGTTTCCTCCTCTACAAGGGAGCATGAAGCTCTTTATGTGAGGAAAATATCAGTAAGTTTCCTCTACAAGGGAGCATGAAGCTCTTTACCTGAGGAAAATATCAATACGTTTCCTCCTCTACAAGGGAGCATGAAGCTCTTTATGTGAGGAAAATATCAGTAAGTTTCCTCTACAAGGGAGCATGAAGCTCTTTATGTGAGGAAAATATCAGTAAGTTTCCTCCTTCACTATTACGATGTGAAGTGTTATTAAATTACTGTACTGGTGAAATGTATAATCTGTGTCCTGGGAGAAAATCATTACCGTTTGATTACCTAAACCCAGGTGTTTTACCAATGCAATCCAAGTAGAAATGCATTAGGAATATTTATTTGGCAAGGCAATTATTTGTGTATCATGTGTGATTGAACTTGAATGTGTGTGTGTGTGTGTGTGTGTGTGTGTGTGTGTATGCTAATATTGATTAGCTGTCTCCCTTTCTCTCCCTCAAATGCACACACACACAGTGCATGCTCCCTGACAGGGTCGCCAGTTGGGTGGTGCGACTGGCCCTCTGGGTTAAGCGAGCAATGTGTCAAGAAGCAGTGCAGCTTGGCAGGGTCGTGTTTCGGAGGACGCATGGTTCTCGACCTTTGCCTCTTCCAAGTCTGTACGGAAGTTGCAGCGATGGGACAAGACTGTAACTACCAATTGGATATCAAGAAAAAGGGGTAAAGTATTTTTATAATAATAAGAAAGATACACATCCACTATATAGTCTAATACCTTTCAGCAATGGTAAACAAAGAAATACTTCCAGGAAAGGTAAAATAACGTGTCTGCTTGCTTCAGCAATCTAAATGTCGAACTTTTAGAAATCTGATAGCCAGTCAAGAAAACACCGCATTTTTAAAATGATCCTACAGCAGCTACCCTGGAAGGAAGTTTTAGCTACATCCTTCAAGTCAAACAGAATCCCTAATACTCTCTTTCGGTTCTTCAGGTATAGTAGTGGAGTTGTGGAAACTCCAAACATTATCAGAAAAAAGACTTCACTAACAGAATACAGGCTGAAGCACATAAAAGTCTTGATACTGTACAGTGTGTGTGTGGGTGCGTGTGTGTGTGTGCGTGCGTGCGTGTAAACTGAACATGGTCCCAACCCTGATGGAACAGACAGTCCGTACTCCCATTCAGAGAGAGGAAGCTCAACACACCTGTCTCAGGTAATCTTTCACGACTCTGCAGCTTGATGGGAGACACACAGTTGACAGAAGTTCAGATTGATTGATTAAGTGTGGTGTGTGTGTGTGTGTGTGTGTGTGTTTCAGATTGATTGCAAATCAGGCTAGAGTGCATCAGGGATGAACAGCAGCACTGTGAGGCCTGTCACTTGCTGTCATTCAACCACCGTAACCCATGGAGACCAAATTGGGCTAAGCGC
This sequence comes from Oncorhynchus keta, assembly GCF_023373465.1. Classification (NCBI taxonomy): domain Eukaryota; kingdom Metazoa; phylum Chordata; class Actinopteri; order Salmoniformes; family Salmonidae; genus Oncorhynchus; species Oncorhynchus keta. The sequence continues at coordinate 38,656,027 of NC_068428.1, forward strand.
CAGACCATATCGCTATGCGCCAGACTGACAGTTGTGTCTATCTGAATCGCAAATCACAAAAATCTAGAAGTAATATTAACCCCAACCTTTCCATAAAAAGCCTGTTGAATAACAAGTTTATATACAGTGCCTTCGGAAAGTATTCAGACACCTTTTCCACATTTTGTTACATTACAGGCTTATACTAAAATGGATTTAAAAAATATATACACTAAAAGTTTGGGGTCACTTGGAAATGTCCTTGTTTTTGGAAGACATTTTTTTTTGGAAGCACATTTTTTGTTGTCAATTAAAATTACATCAAATTGATCAGAAATACAGTGTAGACATTGTTAATGACTATTGTAGCTGGAAACGGCTGATTTGTAATGGAATATCTACATAGACCTACTGAGGCCCATTATCAGAAACCATCACTCCTGTATTCCAATGGAACGTTGTGTTAGCTAATCCAAGTTTATCATTTTTAAAGGCTAATTGATTATTAGAAAACACTTATGTTAGCACAGCTGAAAACTGTTGTTCTGATTAAAGCAATACAACTGGCCTTCTTTAGACTAGTTGAGTATCTGGAGCATCAGCATTTGTGGGTTATATTACAGGCTCAAAATGTTTAGAAGCAAAGCACTTTCTTATGAAACTTGTCAGTCTATTCTTGTTCTGAGAAATGAAGGCTATTCCATGTGAGAAATTGCCAAGAAACTGAAGATCTCGTAAAACGCTGTGTACTACTCCCTTCACAGAACAGCGCAAACTGACTCGAACCAGAATAGAAAGAGGAGTGGGAGGCCCTGGTGCACAACTGAGCAAGATAACAAGTACATTTGAGTGTCTCGTTTGAGAAACAGACGCCTCACAAGTCCCCAACTGGCAGCTTCATTAAATAGTACCCGCAAAACACCAGTCTCAACGTCAACAGTGAAGAGGCAACTCGGGGATGCTGAAAATGCCATATCTCAGACTGGCCAATGAAAAGAAAAGATTAAGATGGGCAAAAGAACACAGACACTGGACAGAGGAACTCTGCCTAGAAGGCCAGCATCACAGATTGGAGGAAACATTGCACCATCCCTATGGTGAAGCATGGTGGTGGCAGCATCATGCTGTGGGGATGTTTTACAGCGGCATGGACTGAGAGACTAGTCAGGATCAAGGGAAAGATGCAGAGATCTTTGATGAAAACCTGCTCCAGAGCTCTTAGGACCTCAGACTGGGGCGAAGGATCACTTTCCAACAGGACAACGACCCTAAGCACACAGCCAAGACAATGCAGAAGTGGTTTCGCGACAAGTCTCTGAATGTCCTTGAGTGGCCAGGCCAGAGCTGGGAGACCTGTAGAGACCTGATAATCGGGCACAACTCATGCTGACTTTAAAGGGTTTTCATTAGTACCCTTGACAAGTCTATGTATTTATCAGGCCTCTGTTGCCATGTGTGGTTAGGGATGGTTAGGGTTCTGAGTCTATTGGGACTACTTGACTGATGGCTCCCTCTCCCAGCCTTCAACTACCAGTATTCAGACCCCTGGATTGATCAGACAACTGGAATGATCAGACCCTCAGAACTCAGACCCCCAGAATGATCAGACCCGTTATCTGGAGTTGAACTCAGAGTTGACCAAAGTTATCTTGCTAACTCCTCAAACCTCATTCGTAGTCAGGAGTCCCAAAGCACTACATGCAGTTGAAAATGAATCATGTTTTAATCCCTGTTGTTTTACAAATCTACGCTTTGGGAAAAGGGGAGGTCATGTTATCCATGACCTTACTTTACCAGCTATCCTCTTGACTGCCTACTGACTATCCAGTCCACAGCACACAAGTCTATATCTATACGGTCTATTTTCCACACAACTAAGACAAGCCGAGCTGATCCAAGCCAAGCCAAGCTGAGCCATGCCGAGCTGAGCCAAGCTGAGCCAAGCTAAGCCATGCCGAGCTGAGCCAAGCCGAGCCAAGCTGAGCCATGCCGAGCTGAGCCAAGCCGAGCCATGCCGAGCCATGCCGAGCTGAGCCAAACTGAGCCATGCCGAGCTGTATACTGGGCTGACCTGTTCACTTCCATTGGCACTTCCATATTGGCATAATGTTTACATTAGTAGTATGTCGATTAAGGCAGCCCACCACACCTCTCTTATTCAGTAAGTTTGGGTTAAATGCAGAAGACACATTTCAGTTGAAGTCATTCAGTTGTACAACTGACTAGGTATCCCCTTTTCCCCTAATTACAAGGCTTTATTAGCAGTCGTAGCTACAAGGTGTTATTAGCAGTAGTAGTTACAAGCCATTTTTAGCACTAGTAGTTAGTTAGTTATAAGGCATTATTAGCACTAGTATTTACAATGCATTATTTGCACTATTAGTTACAAGGCATTATTAGTACTAGTAATTAGTTACAAAGCATTATTAGTACTAGTAATTAGTTACAAGGCATTATTAGCACTAGTTGTTAGTTACAAGGCATTATTAGTACTAGTTGTAAGTTACAAGGCATTATTAGCAGTAGTAGTTATTTACAATGCCTTATTAGCAGTAGTAGTTATTTACAATGCCTTATTAGCAGTAGTAGTTATTTACAATGCCTTATTAGCACTAGTAGTTATTTACAATGCCTTATTAGCAGTAGTAGTTATTTACAATGCCTTATTAGCACTAGTAGTTATTTACAATGCCTTATTAGCAGTAGTAGTTATTTACAATGCCTTATTAGCAGTAGTAGTTATTTACAATGCCTTATTAGCACTAGTAGTTATTTACAATGCCTTATTAGCAGTAGTAGTTATTTACAATGCCTTATTAGCAGTAGTAGTTATTTACAATGCCTTATTAGCAGTAGTAATGCTAGTATTTACTGCTTTATCCTTGTCATTGAATCTTTAAAGACCACCTGCTAACCAGAGTGGGTAAGCCCTCCACTGGTTCACGCTTTAAGTAATTGCCACTGAGGGACTAGTAATTGACAGCATGCAATTCCAGCAGCCAGTTCAGCCACTATAATAACAAAGTGTTGTTTGCTACTTTCATTACAGAGAGGCTAGAGCTAACAACTAATTGGTGTTATTTTGGGGAACGGGAACAGGAGAGGGGACTGGGGGAGTGGTGAAGGGATTTTGACAGGGGGACTATAGGTTTTCGGGAAAGGGGATGGATAGGATGGGTCTGTGCTGTCACTGATAAGACACACATGGGAGTGAGCACACAAAGACACACACACCCCCCCCCTGCACACACACACACACACAGGCCCACGCATACACACACATAGATACACACACATGCTCGCACACACAGAACCCCACACAGACACACAGAAAAAACCTCTGCCACAATGTAATGGTAGGCATTAGGCCTGTCGCTGCACTCCTCCCTTGGTGGCAAGAACCACCCATTTAGGGCCAGAGGAAGTGTGAGTGTGTTTGTGTGTATATGTGTGTGTGCATGTGTGTGTGTGTGTATATGTGTGTGTGTGCGCGTGCATCACTCTGATTAAAAAGTTTCGCTTGGTTGAACCCATGTGTCAGGAGTGTGTGCGTGTGCGTGTGCGTGTGCGTGTGCGCGTGTGTGTGTGTGTGTACGTGTGTGTATATGTGTGTGTGTGTGCACGTGTGTGTGCGTGTATGTGTGTTTGCATGTGTGTGTGCGTGTGTGTGTGTGTGTGTGCGTGTTGTACCCGTGTATAATATATTGTCACAAAGGTGTTTCACTCTGATTAAAAAGTGTCGCTGAGTTGGACCCACGTGTCAGAGTGGGTGTGTGTGTATTTGCTTCAACGATAATATATATATTGATTTTCACAAGGTTCATCTAATGAGTGTCGTAATGACATTAGAGTTGTCAGAGAACCAAAGAGCCAATTAAAAAGTGTCCCTCGGGTAAATAAGGAAGTAAAGTTCAGCGAGAATGTAATGAAACTGTAATAACATTACATGGACCATCTGAGCTGTGACCCACTGTTTAGTTTGACAGGATGTATTTGTCTAACTTCCTGGTAATCGAACCCACAACCGTAGCATTACAAGCACCATGCTCTACCAACTGAGCTATACAGGACCAAGTATACAGTGAAATTGTGCAGTTAATCTTATTCTCATGCCAACTCTTCATGGGGTCTGAAGTTTCAATGAGAGAGATGTAACAACTGAGAACCTCTAGGACAGAAACTAGAGTACCATGGTGAGAGACAAAAAGACTGGTGTGATGGAGAGAAATATATAGAGAGACTGTAATGGTTTTCTTCATCTGAACGAGAGGCGGACCAAAGCGCAGCGTGGTTGTTTTGATTCATGCTTTAATAAATCACTACACATGAACAAACTAACAAAAAAACAAGAAATGTGAACACTCAAAACAGTCCTATCTGGTGCAAAGACAGAGACAGGAACAATCACCCACAAACACACAGTGAAACCCAGGCTACCTAAGTAGGATTCTCAATCAGAGACAACTAATGACACCTGCCTCTGATTGAGAACCATACTAGGCCGAAACATAGAAATTCCCAAAACCTAGAAAAACAAACATAGACTGCCCACCCAACTCACGCCCTGACCATACTAACTAAATACAAAACACAGGAAATAAAGGTCAGAACGTGACAGAGACAGAGGTCATGATCAGATGAGCTCCTGCATTTTTCAGCATGTAATTTTAAAAAAAAAGATAGATTTAGAGTTTGATAAACTTGGATTTGTTTGTTATGTCAGGAACATGTACAGAATGCTACCCTCTACAAGGTAACCTTCACTCCAAATCAAAAATCAAACCCACAACCTGATTTTGGATGGAATTACGGAATCACCTGGAAGGTTTACAACTACAAAGTATTTTTATTATATACAGCAAATGCTCTGGAAAACAACAGAAACCTGAAAACACCATCCAATCTGGAACTGAGTGAGTCATGTTTATTCTGAAGCTTAAATTTTATTTCCAAAAGCCAAGAAGAAAAATACTGTACATTACTTTATAAGGACTGAATGCTAAATTTAGGCTGCCAAGTTTGATACAACTTCAATTAGCACTGACGTGTCAAGTGAGGTGTCAAAGCCCTTCAGCCCAACAATGGCAGGATTGTCACAGTCTACTCCAACCAAATGAGGAGGCTTTAGAAGCTGCCTCCCACTGTTCAGAGGTAATTAAAACACAGTGTCCTGTGCATGTAAAGACTGATAAGGCAAGAAAAGGTCACAAAATGAAGCTCCTTATGGAAAATCAAGAGACACTTTTTGCTGACTATTACAAAAATGGGTCCACACAAACCATCCCCTGGCATGGCACAGTGCTATATTTGCACACTACCCCTTTGTTAAGAGAGGGGGTGTTAACGAGGGGTGGAAACTCCGGATACTAGACAACGAGGACTCTGAGTCAACGAACATAAATCTCGATAAGTCTGGAAGAGTGTATGTACAGGGCAACCCCAAACAGTTTCAGCTGGACTTTCACCTAATCAAATAATTAGCCCAGCAGGAGAAGCTCTCCCTTGATAAAGATACCCCCACCCCGAGCGGGTCAGACCAGATCTCTTCATTATGTAACCCCACAGACGAGCAACCCCCAGCGGAGAGTCAACCTCCCAGCCAGAATACTACCCCCTCATTGAAATGAAGGATACATTTACCCAGCTGGAGGTAAGACAGGTGGAACTGGAACAGCAGGTGATCACACTCCAGTCAGCACAGAACCAGACAACAGTCCAGCACAACAACACCCCCTTAACCAGACCCAGAGATCGGGAGGTGGAAAGAGACATATCTGCACTCCGGACTGTGGTGAGACAACTTCAACAATATAAAAAGCAAGAGCAGGAGAAGAACAAAGCACTAGAGGAGAGGAACAGACTGCTGGAGGAGGGTGAGGGGGATTGTGTGTGACAGAGAACAATCCACTAGAGAGGTGGCCACCCCCGTAGAGAAGCCAGAACAGCCCACCTCAGCTCCCGACACCACAGCAGAACAGTCCACAACAGACCGTGACCATAGCGTCGACATCACAGCAGAACAGACAAATGAAGAACCCCAAGCCCAGGGGATCACACAGCTTGAGCACCCCCTCTGTCAGCCACCCTGATAACCCTCCTGACACACCCCCACACACACAACACAGATTGTACTACTTATGGACTCAAATGGGAAATGTATGAAGAACATAAACTTTATTCCAAACACAGTGTGTCTAAACTCTGGTGTCCAAACACCCAGCGCGCCCTTGACCTTCTGTCTGAGGACCAACTAGGTTCACCTAGCCATATAATAATACACACAGGCACAAACGACCTGAGAACACAGCAGGAAAGGGTGGCCAAAGCACTGAAGGGAGTGATTGAAAAAGCTTCTTCTACTTTCCCCAATGCACAAGTGGCTATCTCCACCCTGCTACCATGAAAATACTTCCACCCTGCTACCATACAGCAGGTAAATGCAAGTATTTCCCGTGACTGTGCCTCAAAACCAAGTGTATATCTGGTCAACCACTCCACCCTGTACTTGAACAGCCTTTATGACCAGGTTAATCTATACAAGGCAGCGGTGCCCACCTTTACACGGACCCCAAAGGACATCGCTCTCAAACGCGGCCCCAACACCTCACACAGGAGCAACACATCAACAGACACCTCACCCAAACCAGTGAGACACTTTCCCAGACCTGCAGGACCCCCACCAGACCTGCATATAGAGGACCCACGCCACGTGGACCTACATCCAGACCACAGCACCACCAGCCACATTCACACCCCCACCCCAACCAATCAACAACCCCCCCAAGTCAACCATGCCCACACCCAATTTTGGCACCCTCAGATCAGACCTATGCCCCTACTATCAGCCTGAGGTCATCTGCCTTTGGCCTAAAGAGCAGAAACCTGGTATTGAGGAGACGGACCCACTGGTTGCCCTCTTGGTTACAGAGAACTGGTAGTCCCATCCACCAAACTACCAGGTGTGAAACAGGGAAGGGACAAAGGGGGTATGCTAATTTGGTAGAGCAGACCTACCTCACTCCATTAAATTAATCAAAAGAGGAACATTTTACATTTGGCTAGAAATTCAAAAGGAAAATGTCCTCCTGTGTGCTACCTATATCGCCCCACTAGAATCCCCATGCTTTAATGAAGACAGCTTCTCCATCCTGGAGGGGGAAATCAATCATTTCCAGGCCCAGGGACACGTACTAGTCTGTAGTGATCTAAATGCCAGAACTGGACAAGAACCTGACACCCTCAGCACACAGGGGGACAAACACCTGCCTGGAGGTGACAGCATTCCCTCCCCGATATTCCCCCCTAGGCACAACTATGACAACATAACCAACAAAAACAGGTCACAACTCCTGCACCTCTGTCGCATGCTGGGTATGTACATAGTCAATGGTAGGCTTTGAGAGGACTCCTATGGTAGGGATACTTATAGCTCATCTCTTGGCAGTAGTACTGTAGACTACTTTGTCACTGACCTCAACCCAGAGTCTGTCAGAGCATTCACAGTCAGTCCACTGACACACATATCAGACCACAGCAAAATCACAGTCTACTTGAACAGAGCAATAACCAATCACGAAGCATCAAAACCACAGGATCTGAATAATATTAAGAAATGCTATAGATGGAAGGAATCTAGTTTGTAAACCAACCAAACAACAATTAGGCAACAACAAATTCCATCCCTTTTAGACAACTTCCTAGACAGAATGTTCCACTGCAATAGTGAAGGTGCAAACTTGGCAGGAGAAAATCTTAAGTGTGTTTGACCTCTCAGCCTCCCTATCAAATCTAAATTTCTCAAATAGAAAACGACCAATGACAAATGGTTTGATGATGAAAGCCAAAATCAATTTTTTTTTTTTTAGAAACCTGTCCAACAAAAAGAGTCCACGCCTTCGCTATGGTGAATCACTACGGATAAAGAAGGAACAGCACGTCAGAAAACAGCTCAATGTATTTTAAGAATCCATAGACTAACCACTTCTGGGAAAATTGGAAAACACGAAACAAACACGAAGACGTATCTATCCAAAATGGAGATATAGGGGTCAACCACTTCTCCAATATTTTTGGCTCTAACAAAGAACAAACAGCAAAAACAAATACAATCTTAGAATCAGCTATTAATGACTACCAGAATCCAATGGATTCTCCAATTACCTTGAATGATCTACAGGACAAAATAAAAACCCTCCAACCCAAAAAGGACTGTGGTGTTGATGGTATCCTCAATGAAATGATCAAGTAAACAGACAACATATTCCAATTGGCTGTAACAAACGTTGTTGGTGGAATTAGACCAAGATGCAGCGTGGGGTAGGTTAATCATATTCTTTAATGATAACCAGAAAAACAAGAAAGAGAGAACCAACAAAACAAACAGCCTTGTAGGACTCACCAGCAACAATACAAGGACAAGATCCCACAACATAGCTGGCAAAAAAAAAAGGCTACCTAAGTATGATTCCCAATCAGAGACAACGATAGAAAGCTGCCTCTGATTGGGAACAACACTCGGCCGAACACAAAGAAATACAACACATAGAATGCCCACCCAAATCACACCCTGACCTCACCAAATAGAGAAATAAAAAGGCTCCCTAAGGTCAGGGCGTGACATTGGCTATACTAAAACTCTTTAACCTTATCCTTAGCTTTGGCATCTTCCCCAATATTTGGAACCAAGGACTGATCACCTCAATCCACAAAAGTGGAGACAAATTTGATCCCAATAACTTCTGGGGGATATGCATCAACAGCAACCTTAGGAAAATCCTCTGCAATGTCATTAACAGCAGACTCATACATTTCCTCAGTGAAAACAATGTACTGAGCAAATGTCAAATTGGCTTTTTACTAAATTAACGTACAACAGACTACGTATTCACCCTGCACACCCTAATTGACAAAGCAAACAAACAAACCAAAACAAAGACAAAGTCTTGTCATGCTTTGTTGATTTCAAAAAAGCTTTTGACTCATTTTGGCATGAGGGTCTGCATTACAAACTGATGGAAAGTGGTGTTGGAGGAAAAACATACGACATTATAAAATCCCAAAAAATGTTTCTTCCCACAGGGCCGTGGGGTGAGACAGGGATGCAGCTTAAGCCCCACCCTCTTCAACATATATATCAACGAATTGGCGCAGGCACTAGAAAAGTCTGCAGCACCCGGCCTCACCCTACTTCAATCTGAAGTCAAATGTCTACTGTTTGGTGATGATCTGGTGCTTCTGTCACCATCCAAGGAGAGCCTACAGCAGCACCTAGATCTTCTTCACAGATTCTGCCAGACCTGGGCCCTGACAGTAAATATCAGCAAAACCAAAATAATGGTGTTCCAAAAAAGGTCAATTTGCCAGGACCACAAATGTTAATTCCATCTAAACACCGTTGCCCTAGATCACACAAAAAACTATACATACCCTGGCCTAAACATCAGCGCCACAGGTAACTTCCACAAAGCTGTGAATGGTCTGAGAGACAAGGCAAGAAGGGCCTTCTGTCATCAAAGGGAACATAACATTCGACATACCAATTAGGATCTATCTAAAAAAATACTTGAAACAGTTATAGGACCCACTGTCCTTCATGGTTTTGAGGTCTGGGGTCCGCTCACCAACCAAGAATTCACAAAATGGGAAAAACACCAAATTGAGACTGTGCATGCAGAATTCTGCAAAAATATCCTCAGTGTACAACGTAGAACACCAAATATCGATACTCGCTAATGATCAAAATCCAGAAAAGAGCTGTTAAATTCTACAATCACCTCAAAGGAAGCGATTCCCAAACCGTCCATAACAAAGCCATCACCTACAGAGAGATGAACCTGGAGAAGAGTCCTCTAAGCAAGCTGGTCCTGGGGCTCTGTTCACAAACACAAACACACCCCACAGAGCCCCAGGGCAGCAACACAATTAGACTCAATCAAATCATGAGAAAATAAAAAGATAATTACTTGATACTGTCGTGTCTTTACTATCATTAAATTGAAGACATAGTTTTATCAAAGATTCCCTGTAATTAGTATAACGCGATCAAAGTAATTAATTGTGTAACTGTAATTAACTAGGAAATAGGGGCACCAAGGAAAGTATTCACATAACAAAGTTATAATTTCCCAATATAACCTTTCAGATATTTTCTTATCTGATCAACAGTCTTCTGATTAATTATTTATTTACTTTACCTCACGTTAGTCTCATTCCAAACGTTGTAAATTGTTGGTTATCTGCACGAACCCAGTCTTCACTGTGAGTCATCCATACATCAATTGTCTTAAATCATTTATTTTTTACTAACTAAGTAATTCACAGAAATGCATAAACAAACAGTAAATCTGGTTACATGAAATGATAGAATGAGCCCTAGTGGGCTGAACCGGCATGGCAGCTTGTTTGACAAAAGGGGAGTGGGGGGTCGACGAAGAAGTCACTACAGAGTTAATAATTATAACAATTGAAATGCTAATCCTTTACACTAATTCGGGAACAATTGCAATCAATATATACGTATATTTACGCTCAGTGTGTCGTCTTGATCGCTGGTGAAAAGTCTTTATTTTGTAGAATTGTCCGTCTCTCTCTCTGTCTTGGTTAGAGGGGATAGTTCAAAGTGACATTTGTTATAGAATGGATGTTTCAGCTGTTGTCGTTCTTCGCGTTCAATATTACCGAATTCCTAGCTGCAGACTAGTAATCGATATCAAAGACTTGTTCTTATTCTGTTGGTATCGATAGTCTAAGAGTTTAACCATGTGGTATGGTTGAAAGATTCAGCAATGGCCTGCAACCTTTAGTCCCCCTAATGGAGATGAACATGGTCTGCTGATAATTTCTCAAAGTTGGGCATTATTCGGAATGGCAGAAAAGGGCTGTCCCAGGATGTCTGACCCTAACTGGGCTCAGGGGCGGTCCAGGATGTCTGACCCTAACTGGGCTCAGGGGCGGTCCAGGATGTCTGACCCTAACTGGGCTCAGGGGCGGTCCAGGATGTCTGACCCGAACTGGGCTCAGGGGCGGTCCAGGATGTCTGACCCTAACTGGGCTCAGGGGCGGTCCAGGATGTCTGACCCTAACTGGGCTCAGGGGCTGTCCCAGGATGTCTGACCCTAACTGGGCTCAGGGGCGGTCCAGGATGTCTGACCCTAACTGGGCTCAGGGGCCGTCCAGGATGTCTGACCCTAACTGGGCTCAGGGGCGGTCCAGGATGTCTGACCCTAACTGGGCTCAGGGGCGGTCCAGGATGTCTGACCCTAACTGGGCTCAGGGGCGGTCCAGGATGTCTGACCCTAACTGGGCTCAGTGGCGGTCCAGGATGTCTGACCCTAACTGGGCTCAGGGGCTGTCCAGGATGTCTGACCCTAACTGGGCTCAGTGGCGGTCCAGGATGTCTGACCCTAACTGGGCTCAGGGGCGGTCCAGGATGTCTGACCCTAACTGGGCTCAGGGGCGGTCCAGGATGTCTGACCCTAACTGGGCTCAGTGGCGGTCCAGGATGTCTGACCCTAACTGGGCTCAGGGGCGGTCCAGGATGTCTGACCCTAACTGGGCTCAGGGGCGGTCCAGGATGTCTGACCCTAACTGGGCTCAGTGGCGGTCCAGGATGTCTGACCCTAATTGGGCTCAGGGGCGGTCCAGGATGTCTGACCCTAACTGGGCTCAGTGGCGGTCCAGGATGTCTGACCCTAACTGGGCTCAGGGGCGGTCCAGGATGTCTGACCCTAACTGGGCTCAGAGGCGGTCCAGGATGTCTGACCCTAACTGGGCTCAGGGGCGGTCCAGGATGTCTGACCCTAACTGGGCTCAGGGGCGGTCCAGGATGTCTGACCCTAACTGGGCTCAGGGGCGGTCCAGGATGTCTGACCCTAACTGGGCTCAGGGGCGGTCCAGGATGTCTGACCCTAACTGGGCTCAGGGGCGGTCCAGGATGTCTGACCCTAACTGGGCTCAAGGGCGGTCCAGGATGTCTGACCCTAACTGGGCTCAGGGGCGGTCCAGGATGTCTGACCCTAACTGGGCTCAGGGGCGGTCCAGGATGTCTGACCCTAACTGGGCTCAGGGGCGGTCCAGGATGTCTGACGCTAACTGGGCTCAGGGGCGGTCCAGGATGTCTGACCCTAACTGGGCTCAGTGGCGGTCCAGGATGTCTGACCCTAACTGGGCTCAGTGGCGGTCCAGGATGTCTGACCCTAACTGAGCTCAGGGACGGTCCTCTGATTTAGTTCAAATCAAAAGGGAATTGTATTTTTCTTCATTAAACAGTCCACAATCATATTACACCATTATTCAAACAGTATCATCCTCACTCATTCATCTTATACAACAATTAGATGTGAACCTCATTATTATTATATCTGAGGCTATTATATAAACAGTGTTATGGTAATGTGGCCACACCGTCTCCCATGAGCTTCCCAAGTTGTTCCAAACGCACCAGTTCGTATCTGGATTCTTCACCGATCTTTTACACTTTCTCTGGAACATGAAATTTGTTCGTACCTCACGTTCTGTGAGGTGGAAGGATTTCCTTTGTCTACATGAAAAAACGACTCTCTATAACTGTGTGTCCATGAGGCAGGGTCTTCCTTAGGAATTTACGACCTCACTCTCACTCTGGGGATGGTGCTCGCTGTATTCACTGTACAGACAGACAGACAGACAGACAGACAGACAGACAGACAGACAGACAGACAGACAGACAGACAGACAGACAGACAGACAGACAAAGTTTGAGACACAGACAGACAGACAGACAGACAGACAGACAGACAGACAGACAGACAGACAGACAGACAAAGTTTGAGAGACAGACAGACAGATGGACAGGCAGAGTGTGAGAGACAGACAGACAGACAGACAGACAGACAGACAGACAGACAGACAGAGTGTGAGAGACAGACAGACAGACAGACAAAGTTTGAGAGACAGACAGACAGACAGATGGACAGGCAGAGTGTGAGAGACAGACAGACAGACAGACAGACAGACAGACAGACAGACAGACAGACAGACAGACAGACAGACAGACAGACAGACATACAGACAGACAAAGTTTGAGAGACAGACAGACAGCCAGAGTATTCTGCCCTTGAGTTGCGTTCCCATGCAAAACTAGACAGATAGCTAACAACTAAGTCTTCAATAAAACTCCCAAGGCGTGACTTTTCTTGAATGAATATATTGTAAACGTTAATGTTGTGAAACTGCAAAATACAGAAAAGAATATACTTTAGTGTTCAATTCACGACATACTGTAGCTGTACATTAAACATTTGAAGTTGCATAAATACAAAGCACGCGCTAAGGTACCATGCATCTGGCATGATGCCGAACCATATAGCTAATTGTTAACCATATGGTAATTGGCTCCTTTCATTACTCTAATAATGTATAACTATCTATGTGGAATAACATTTACATTTACATTTAAGTCAAGCATATTGCACTAGAAACAGTAACAAAACTACAGCATTGTATATTTTACAATTCGTTTGCATGACGCATGAGCAAAGTAATACAGCTAACGACATACATTAAAGGCATTGCAATTTGTGAGTAAATGCAACCAACATTGATATGTAAGCAACTCTATCAATAACACGATTATCATCATTAGCTAAATGCTTGAATCGAACTTACAAACAAATATTTTTCCAAGGCTGAAGCGTGACAAGAAATAACTACATTGAAAGACCTGCACTGTAGCGTTGTTTGTAGCTGCTTCTATGCGTGCAAAACAAATTCTGTACTTCCTGTTTGCCTCGTCTTTCTAAGTACCAGAAAGCGCCACTGGGGGGCAAATAACACCATTGAACACAATGAAAATCCAATTTAACCATTGTAATAAAATAATCTGTTACCTTCTAACAGGATGGCAGCACACAGAGTATGAGAGACAGACAGACAGACAGACAGACAGACAGACAGACAGACAGACAGACAGACAGACAGACAGACAGACAGACAGACAGACAGACAGACAGACAGACAGACAGACAGACAGACAGACAGACGTGTGACAGTATCTACACCTCTACCACACTCAAACGCGTCTTCCCTGCTTACATATGTAGAGCGTAGCATGTGTGTCTACTCTATGTGTGTGTGTGTAGTGTGTAGTTTTGTGGAGGGTGAAGTGTGTGTATCGCACAATTAAAATGTCCTCCTTGTTGACTAGCTGATCAAACAGAGTCTCTGTCACTCTGAAATGCAGAAGTTACATGGCGCTCGCTCGGGTAATGAAGACACAAGCATCTGGGAACGCATCGAACCACAGATAATGTCTTTTTAAATGACCATTTATCATAAAACAAGAGAATAAGCTTCAACAAAGTATCAAGACGGAAGAGAAGAGTGTGTGTGTGTGTGTGTGTGTGTGTGTGTGTGTGTGTGTGTGTGTGTGTGTGTGTGTGTGTGTGTGTGTGTGTGTGTGTGTGTGTGTGTGTGTGTGTGTGTGTGTGTGTGTGTGTGTGTGTGTGTGTGTGTGTGTACGTGCTCGTTCTCCCGCGTGTTTGTGCCTTAAACCGGAAGAGAAGAGTTTCTACATGGCATCAAGTAAAGACACTCCGCTCACATCTCCTCTGACGATATTTAAAAGAGATTCATGAAATTATAATCATCACAGCTGTAATCAAAAGCATATTGTACTCAAGACGCCTTCACTTAGACTTCTTTCAACACCAAGCAGGTGTAATTAGGCCACTGATACTCACTAGAGTTGATTTTGAGTGTATAGAACTACCATGACTAGCGTCTTGATTATTTATTCCTTTCACTATAGGAATCAATAAAGAAAATCTACTAAAATGTATCTACGTTATATGGCTGGGCACAGCTGCTAACGACGCACCATTTTAAGCTATTTTCCTCAGAAATTTGTGGAGATTGGATTCAAAAACACTGTGGATGTCGGTTCAAGCATTATTTACCTTTAAAAGTAAATAGCAATCCACTTCCTGACATCGCCTTTCTGGCTGATTTCTGGCCTCACTGTGAGAGTAATCAGAGCCGGTTGTTTAATTGATTCACTTCCAGAATATGGTTCCCAGTTCTTATGAATGTTACATATACTGATGTTTGCCATGAGAGCCCAGCATGAGCGTTTAACTACACACAGTATGCCTGTCTGTAAACCAGTGTGTGTGTGTGTGCCCTGCGTTTCCCCACGATTTATCACTGTCTACATAGAACTCTGTCATTAAAGCACAGGACAAGAAGAGACGGAGAGAGACAAAGCAATTACTAGGAAATGGGCTTTGTCATGGGTAGAATTTGAGAGAGAGAGAGAGAGAGAGAGAGAGAGAGAGAGAGAGAGAGAGAGAGCGAAAGAGAGCTAGAGAGAGAGAGCTAGAGAGAGCTAGAGAGAGAGAGCGAGAGAGAGCTGGAGAGAGAGAGAGAGCGAGAGAGAGCTGGAGAGAGAGAGAGAGAGCGAGAGAGAGCTGGAGAGAGAGAGAGAGAGAGAGAGAGAGAGAGAGCGAGAGAGAGAGAGAGCTAGAGAGAGAGAGCGAGAGAGAGAGCGAGAGAGAGCGAGAGAGAGAGAGCGAGAGAGAGCTGGAGAGAGAGAGAGCTAGAGAGAGCTAGAGAGAGAGAGAGCTAGAGAGAGCTAGAGAGAGAGAGCTAGAGAGAGAGCAAGAGAGAGAGAGAGTGAGAGAGAGCTGGAGAGAGAGAGAGCTAGAGAGAGCTAGAGAGAGAGAGAGCGAGAGAGAGAGAGAGAGAGAGAGAGAGAGAGAGAGAGAGAGCGAGAGAGAGAGAGCTAGAGAGAGAGAGAGAGAGCTAGAGAGAGAGAGCGAGAGCGAGAGAGAGCTGGAGAGAGAGAGCGAAAGAGAGAGAGAGAGAGCTAGAGAGAGAGAGCGAGAGCGAGAGAGAGCTAGAGAGAGAGAGCGAAAGAGAGCTAGAGAGAGAGCTAGAGAGAGAGAGATCGAGAGAGAGCGAGAGAGAGCTAGAGAGAGAGAGTGAAAATAGAGAGAGAAAGAGAGAAAAGAGAGAAGGAGAAAATAGAGAGCGAGTGAGAGAGAGAGAGAAAATCAGAAGAGAGAGAGAGAGAAAATAGATTAAAGGAAACACCTGTTAACATCTGAAGTGGCATCCAGCCATCTTGGGAATTTGCAAATTTGATAGGCTTTTGGAAAACAAGCCTCAATGCACAAGAGCACCTCCTTAATGTTCAATATTTCTGGAATAATTACACACATATATTATTTTAGCTGGCAGAACCAGCAGAGAACTCTCATCTGTGCATAGTTGTTACTGTGAGAAAACATTCCTTGCATATTCCCAGAAAGTGTTGTAGTAGACCTACGTGATTGAAGATAGATACTGTGTCTTGTAACATTACGGCTACATGTGGCTTGTGTAGGTGCAATGGCATTGACTTCTACCACTGAGGACCAGAGGTTTAGACTCACGTTCCCAACAACACAGCCTACTCTGAAGACACTACCAGTATATAGATATAGTCAATATGTTTGATGGACGCTTGTAGACCCAATGTTGACCACACTCTCACTCACTCCCTCTCCCACAGTATTGACAAAGTGATGAGGTGTATCATCTCAGATAGAGTATTTCCAGACCCTGTCAGAGCTGTGAGGGCCCCCTGTCAGAGCTGTGAGGGCCCCCGACAGAGCTGTGAGGGCCCCTTGACAAAGCTATGAGGGCCCCCTGTCAGAGCCGTGAGGGCCCCCTGTCAGTGGTGAGGGCCAACTGTCAGAGCTGTGAGGGCACCCTGTCAGAGCTGTGAGGGCCCCCTGACAGAGCTGTGAGGGCCCCCTGTCAGAGCTGTGAGGGCCCCCTGTCAGTGGTGAGGGCCCCCTGTCAGAGCTGTGAGGGCCCCCTGTCAGAGCTGTGAGGGCCCCCAGGAGCTGTAGCTCTCTGGAATAAAGACACACTCCACATGATTCTCTCTCTGAGCCGCATGCCAGCTTTTCATAACCCTGCTTCAAAAGCCCCCCTGTGCTGTTCTTTAGGAACCTTCTCTACCTACATCCATCACTCAGCTCCTCTCCATCCATCCCTATATCTCTGCCTCTCTCGCTAGCTCTCTCACTTGCTCTCTCCCTAGTTCTCCCTCTGTGCTGTTTTTCACTCTCCATCCATCTGTCAATGTCAATGTGTCTGTCTTTCTATTTTTCTCCCTCCCTCCCAGGTAGTTTGGCGGGTAGGTGCGTTGGGCCAGTAAAAGAAAGGTTGTTGGGTTGAATCCCCGAGCTGTCGTTCTGCCCACTGTTCCACCGGGTGCCGATAACGTGGATGTCGATGAAGACAGCCCCCCGCACCACTCTGATTCAGAGGGGTTGGGTTTAATGCGGAAGACACATTTCAGTAGAATGCATTCATTTTGGGTCCTTCTGTAGCTCAGTTGGTAGAGCATGGTGCTTGTAACGCCAGGGTAGTGGGTTCGATCCCCGGGACCACCCATACGTAGAATGTATGCACACATGACTGTAAGTCGCTTTGGATAAAAGCGTCTGCTAAATGGCATATATTATTCAATTGTAAAACTGACTAGGTATCCCTCCCTCCAGCAAACTCTGTCTTTTCTCTTTGTCAATATGAGAGAGAGAGAGAGACAGCGAGAGGGAGAGAGACAGCGAGAGAGAGGGACAGTGAGAGAGAGAGACCAGTCCAAGGACTATGTGTTTTATAGCAGTTCATATGAATGACTGATGTGTCCTGTACAGAATGATTTTAATTAATTATATGTTGTTTTCTTAGATATTTACTTTTTGCTTTAATATGTGATATAATGAAAGCAGTGTTGGTTTTGTGACTGTGTAATATAGCCTACTAAATAATTTTATGCAAAGTATGCATACCTGGTGGCAGTTAGCCTAGCTGGTAACCGAAATGTCGCTGGTTCGAATCCCAGAGCCGACAAGGCAAACAATTTGCACTGGATAAGAGTGTCTGTTAAATGACTCAAATGTACATGTAGAGAGTGAGAGAAGCCCATTTCCTCCTGACATGAGGGATACTGCCGGTAAACAATGTGGGAAGAGCTTTGAAACAGAGCCACAGCTTCTCATAATACTGGAGCAGAGCCAGGTATAGGACTACAGCTCCCAAGACACTGTGCTGTGGCAGAGCCAGGTATAGGACTACAGCTCCCAAGACACTGTGCTGGAGCAGAGCCAGGTATAGGACTACAGCTCCCAAGACACTAGGACTACAGCTCCCAAGACACTGTGCTGTGGCAGAGCCAGGTATAGGACTACAGCTCCCAAGACACTGTGCTGTGGCAGAGCCAGGTATAGGACTACAGCTCCCAAGACACTGTGCTGGAGCAGAGCCAGGTATAGGACTACAGCTCCCAAGACACTGTGCTGTGACAGAGCCAGGTATAGGACTACAGCTCCCAAGACACTGTGCTGTGGCAGAGCCAGGTATAGGACTACAGCTCCCAAGACACTGTGCTGTGGCAGAGCCAGGTATAGGACTACAGCTCCCAAGACACTGTGCTGTGGCAGAGCCAGGTATAGGACTACAGCTCCCAAGACACTGTGCTGGAGCAGAGCCAGGTATAGGACTACAGCTCCCAAGACACTGTGCTGTGGCAGAGCCAGGTATAGGACTACAGCTCCCAAGACACTGTGCTGTGGCAGAGCCAGGTATAGGACTACAGCTCCCAAGACACTGTGCTGGAGCAGAGCCAGGTATAGGACTACAGCTCCCAAGACACTGTGCTGTGGCAGAGCCAGGTATAGGACTACAGCTCCCAAGACACTGTGCTGTGGCAGAGCCAGGTATAGGACTACAGCTCCCAAGACACTGTGCTGTGGCAGAGCCAGGTATAGGACTACAGCTCCCAAGACACTGTGCTGTGGCAGAGCCAGGTATAGGACTACAGCTCCCAAGACACTGTGCTGGAGCAGAGCCAGGTATAGGACTACAGCTCCCAAGACACTGTGCTGGAGCAGAGCCAGGTATAGGACTACAGCTCCCAAGACACTGTGCTGGAGCAGAGCCAGGTATAGGACTACAGCTCCCAAGACACTGTGCTGGAGCAGAGACAGGTATAGGACTACAGCTCCCAAGACACTGTGCTGGAGCAGAGCCAGGTATAGGACTACAGCTCCCAAGACACTGTGCTGGAGCAGAGCCAGGTATAGGACTACAGCTCCCAAGACACTGTGCTGGAGCAGAGCCAGGTATAGGACTACAGCTCCCAAGACACTGTGCTGTGGCAGAGCCAGGTATAGGACTACAGCTCCCAAGACACTGTGCTGGAGCAGAGCCAGGTATAGGACTACAGCTCCCAAGACACTGTGCTGGAGCAGAGCCAGGTATAGGACTACAGCTCCCAAGACACTGCGCTGTGGCAGAGCCAGGTATAGGACTACAGCTCCCAAGACACTGCGCTGTGGCAGAGCCAGGTATAGGACTACAGCTCCCAAGACACTGCGCTGTGACAGAGCCAGGTATAGGACTACAGCTCCCAAGACACTGCGCTGTGGCAGAGCCAGGTATAGGACTACAGCTCCCAAGACACTGTGCTGTGGCAGAGCCAGGTATAGGACTACAGCTCCCAAGACACTGTGCTGTGGCAGAGCCAGGTATAGGACTACAGCTCCCAAGACACTGCGCTGTGGCAGAGCCAGGTATAGGACTACAGCTCCCAAGACACTGCGCTGTGGCAGAGCCAGGTATAGGACTACAGCTCCCAAGACACTGCGCTGTGGCAGAGCTAGGTATAGGACTACAGCTCCCAAGACACTGTGCTGTGGCAGAGCC